>NC_140006.1:40195485-40467985 GCF_964263955.1 Coregonus lavaretus
TGCAGCGTGGAGGCTGTTGTGGTATTCTACGTCTGAGTGGTAGTGGGCCTCCAGGGTCATCATGAAGGTCACGAAGGTGTCCGCAGGGATTTTAAACATCTTCATCAGGTCTCGCTCCTGCACGGGACACACATGGGACATGTAACCCACAGCTTGAGTAAAACATCAACCTGATGGTCCTTTCAATTTGCTTAAACTTAAAATGACCGACTTTGGTTTCACTTGGACTTTGTCTTGTTTAAATTGCAATGGCATTGTCATAGCAAGATGTAGGCCAACTAATAAAGACCATTACATTGTCATAGCAAGATGTAGGCCAACTAATAAAGGCCATTACATTGTCATAGCAAGATGTAGGCCAACTAATAAAGGCCATTACATTGTCATAGCAAGATGTAGGCCAACTAATAAAGACCATTACATTGTCATAGCAAGATGTAGGCCAACTAATAAAGAAGGCCATTACATTGTCATAGCAAGATGTAGGCCAACTAATAAAGACCATTACATTGTCATAGCAAGATGTAGGCCAACTAATAAAGAAGGCCATTACATTGTCATAGCAAGATGTAGGCCAACTAATAAAGGCCATTACATTGTCATAGCAAGATGTAGGCCAACTAATAAAGACCATTACATTGTCATAGCAAGATGTAGGCCAACTAATAAAGACCATTACATTGTCATAGCAAGATGTAGGCCAACTAATAAAGGCCATTACATTGTCATAGCAAGATGTAGGCCAACTAATAAAGACCATTACATTGTCATAGCAAGATGTAGGCCAACTAATAAAGACCATTACATTGTCATAGCAAGATGTAGGCCAACTAATAAAGGCCATTACATTGTCATAGCAAGATGTAGGCCAACTAATAAAGAAGGCCATTACATTGTCATAGCAAGATGTAGGCCAACTAATAAAGAAGGCCATTACATTGTCATAGCAAGATGTAGGCCAACTAATAAAGGCCATTACATTGTCATAGCAAGATGTAGGCCAACTAATAAAGACCATTACATTGTCATAGCAAGATGTAGGCCAACTAATAAAGACCATTACATTGTCATAGCAAGATGTAGGCCAACTAATAAAGGCCATTACATTGTCATAGCAAGATGTAGGCCAACTAATAAAGACCATTACATTGTCATAGCAAGATGTAGGCCAACTAATAAAGGCCATTACATTGTCATAGCAAGATGTAGGCCAACTAATAAAGACCATTACATTGTCATAGCAAGATGTAGGCCAACTAATAAAGAAGGCCATTACATTGTCATAGCAAGATGTAGGCCAACTAATAAAGGCCATTACATTGTCATAGCAAGATGTAGGCCAACTAATAAAGACCATTACATTGTCATAGCAAGATGTAGGCCAACTAATAAAGACCATTACATTGTCATAGCAAGATGTAGGCCAACTAATAAAGACCATTACATTGTCATAGCAAGATGTAGGCCAACTAATAAAGGCCATTACATTGTCATAGCAAGATGTAGGCCAACTAATAAAGGCCATTACATTGTCATAGCAAGATGTAGGCCAACTAATAAAGACCATTACATTGTCATAGCAAGATGTAGGCCAACTAATAAAGGCCATTACATTGTCATAGCAAGATGTAGGCCAACTAATAAAGACCATTACATTGTCATAGCAAGATGTAGGCCAACTAATAAAGACCATTACATTGACATAGCAAGATGTAGGCCAACTAATAAAGGCCATTACATTGTCATAGCAAGATGTAGGCCAACTAATAAAGGCCATTACATTGTCATAGCAAGATGTAGGCCAACTAATAAAGGCCATTACATTGTCATAGCAAGATGTAGGCCAACTAATAAAGACCATTACATTGTCATAGCAAGATGTAGGCCAACTAATAAAGAAGGCCATTACATTGTCATAGCAAGATGTAGGCCAACTAATAAAGGCCATTACATTGTCATAGCAAGATGTAGGCCAACTAATAAAGACCATTACATTGTCATAGCAAGATGTAGGCCAACTAATAAAGACCATTACATTGTCATAGCAAGATGTAGGCCAACTAATAAAGACCATTACATTGTCATAGCAAGATGTAGGCCAACTAATAAAGACCATTACATTGTCATAGCAAGATGTAGGCCAACTAATAAAGACCATTACATTGTCATAGCAAGATGTAGGCCAACTAATAAAGACCATTACATTGTCATAGCAAGATGTAGGCCAACTAATAAAGGCCATTACATTGTCATAGCAAGATGTAGGCCAACTAATAAAGAAGGCCATTACATTGTCATAGCAAGATGTAGGCCAACTAATAAAGACCATTACATTGTCATAGCAAGATGTAGGCCAACTAATAAAGACCATTACATTGTCATAGCAAGATGTAGGCCAACTAATAAAGGCCATTACATTGTCATAGCAAGATGTAGGCCAACTAATAAAGACCATTACATTGTCATAGCAAGATGTAGGCCAACTAATAAAGACCATTACATTGTCATAGCAAGATGTAGGCCAACTAATAAAGAAGGCCATTACATTGTCATAGCAAGATGTAGGCCAACTAATAAAGACCATTACATTGTCATAGCAAGATGTAGGCCAACTAATAAAGACCATTACATTGTCATAGCAAGATGTAGGCCAACTAATAAAGACCATTACATTGTCATAGCAAGATGTAGGCCAACTAATAAAGAAGGCCATTACATTGTCATAGCAAGATGTAGGCCAACTAATAAAGAAGGCCATTACATTGTCATAGCAAGATGTAGGCCAACTAATAAAGGCCATTACATTGTCATAGCAAGATGTAGGCCAACTAATAAAGGCCATTACATTGTCATAGCAAGATGTAGGCCAACTAATAAAGACCATTACATTGTCATAGCAAGATGTAGGCCAACTAATAAAGACCATTACATTGTCATAGCAAGATGTAGGCCAACTAATAAAGACCATTACATTGTCATAGCAAGATGTAGGCCAACTAATAAAGACCATTACATTGTCATAGCAAGATGTAGGCCAACTAATAAAGACCATTACATTGTCATAGCAAGATGTAGGCCAACTAATAAAGGCCATTACATTGTCATAGCAAGATGTAGGCCAACTAATAAAGAAGGCCATTACATTGTCATAGCAAGATGTAGGCCAACTAATAAAGGCCATTACATTGTCATAGCAAGATGTAGGCCAACTAATAAAGACCATTACATTGTCATAGCAAGATGTAGGCCAACTAATAAAGACCATTACATTGTCATAGCAAGATGTAGGCCAACTAATAAAGGCCATTACATTGTCATAGCAAGATGTAGGCCAACTAATAAAGAAGGCCATTACATTGTCATAGCAAGATGTAGGCCAACTAATAAAGGCCATTACATTGTCATAGCAAGATGTAGGCCAACTAATAAAGGCCATTACATTGTCATAGCAAGATGTAGGCCAACTAATAAAGACCATTACATTGTCATAGCAAGATGTAGGCCAACTAATAAAGAAGGCCATTACATTGTCATAGCAAGATGTAGGCCAACTAATAAAGGCCATTACATTGTCATAGCAAGATGTAGGCCAACTAATAAAGACCATTACATTGTCATAGCAAGATGTAGGCCAACTAATAAAGACCATTACATTGTCATAGCAAGATGTAGGCCAACTAATAAAGGCCATTACATTGTCATAGCAAGATGTAGGCCAACTAATAAAGACCATTACATTGTCATAGCAAGATGTAGGCCAACTAATAAAGAAGGCCATTACATTGTCATAGCAAGATGTAGGCCAACTAATAAAGACCATTACATTGTCATAGCAAGATGTAGGCCAACTAATAAAGAAGGCCATTACATTGTCATAGCAAGATGTAGGCCAACTAATAAAGACCATTACATTGTCATAGCAAGATGTAGGCCAACTAATAAAGACCATTACATTGTCATAGCAAGATGTAGGCCAACTAATAAAGGCCATTACATTGTCATAGCAAGATGTAGGCCAACTAATAAAGGCCATTACATTGTCATAGCAAGATGTAGGCCAACTAATAAAGACCATTACATTGTCATAGCAAGATGTAGGCCAACTAATAAAGAAGGCCATTACATTGTCATAGCAAGATGTAGGCCAACTAATAAAGACCATTACATTGTCATAGCAAGATGTAGGCCAACTAATAAAGAAGGCCATTACATTGTCATAGCAAGATGTAGGCCAACTAATAAAGGCCATTACATTGTCATAGCAAGATGTAGGCCAACTAATAAAGAAGGCCATTACATTGTCATAGCAAGATGTAGGCCAACTAATAAAGGCCATTACATTGTCATAGCAAGATGTAGGCCAACTAATAAAGACCATTACATTGTCATAGCAAGATGTAGGCCAACTAATAAAGACCATTACATTGTCATAGCAAGATGTAGGCCAACTAATAAAGGCCATTACATTGTCATAGCAAGATGTAGGCCAACTAATAAAGAAGGCCATTACATTGTCATAGCAAGATGTAGGCCAACTAATAAAGGCCATTACATTGTCATAGCAAGATGTAGGCCAACTAATAAAGGCCATTACATTGTCATAGCAAGATGTAGGCCAACTAATAAAGACCATTACATTGTCATAGCAAGATGTAGGCCAACTAATAAAGAAGGCCATTACATTGTCATAGCAAGATGTAGGCCAACTAATAAAGGCCATTACATTGTCATAGCAAGATGTAGGCCAACTAATAAAGACCATTACATTGTCATAGCAAGATGTAGGCCAACTAATAAAGACCATTACATTGTCATAGCAAGATGTAGGCCAACTAATAAAGGCCATTACATTGTCATAGCAAGATGTAGGCCAACTAATAAAGACCATTACATTGTCATAGCAAGATGTAGGCCAACTAATAAAGAAGGCCATTACATTGTCATAGCAAGATGTAGGCCAACTAATAAAGACCATTACATTGTCATAGCAAGATGTAGGCCAACTAATAAAGAAGGCCATTACATTGTCATAGCAAGATGTAGGCCAACTAATAAAGACCATTACATTGTCATAGCAAGATGTAGGCCAACTAATAAAGACCATTACATTGTCATAGCAAGATGTAGGCCAACTAATAAAGGCCATTACATTGTCATAGCAAGATGTAGGCCAACTAATAAAGAAGGCCATTACATTGTCATAGCAAGATGTAGGCCAACTAATAAAGGCCATTACATTGTCATAGCAAGATGTAGGCCAACTAATAAAGACCATTACATTGTCATAGCAAGATGTAGGCCAACTAATAAAGGCCATTACATTGTCATAGCAAGATGTAGGCCAACTAATAAAGGCCATTACATTGTCATAGCAAGATGTAGGCCAACTAATAAAGACCATTACATTGTCATAGCAAGATGTAGGCCAACTAATAAAGACCATTACATTGTCATAGCAAGATGTAGGCCAACTAATAAAGGCCATTACATTGTCATAGCAAGATGTAGGCCAACTAATAAAGGCCATTACATTGTCATAGCAAGATGTAGGCCAACTAATAAAGGCCATTACATTGTCATAGCAAGATGTAGGCCAACTAATAAAGACCATTACATTGTCATAGCAAGATGTAGGCCAACTAATAAAGAAGGCCATTACATTGTCATAGCAAGATGTAGGCCAACTAATAAAGACCATTACATTGTCATAGCAAGATGTAGGCCAACTAATAAAGACCATTACATTGTCATAGCAAGATGTAGGCCAACTAATAAAGACCATTACATTGTCATAGCAAGATGTAGGCCAACTAATAAAGACCATTACATTGTCATAGCAAGATGTAGGCCAACTAATAAAGAAGGCCATTACATTGTCATAGCAAGATGTAGGCCAACTAATAAAGACCATTACATTGTCATAGCAAGATGTAGGCCAACTAATAAAGGCCATTACATTGTCATAGCAAGATGTAGGCCAACTAATAAAGGCCATTACATTGTCATAGCAAGATGTAGGCCAACTAATAAAGGCCATTACATTGTCATAGCAAGATGTAGGCCAACTAATAAAGACCATTACATTGTCATAGCAAGATGTAGGCCAACTAATAAAGACCATTACATTGTCATAGCAAGATGTAGGCCAACTAATAAAGACCATTACATTGTCATAGCAAGATGTAGGCCAACTAATAAAGAAGGCCATTACATTGTCATAGCAAGATGTAGGCCAACTAATAAAGACCATTACATTGTCATAGCAAGATGTAGGCCAACTAATAAAGGCCATTACATTGTCATAGCAAGATGTAGGCCAACTAATAAAGGCCATTACATTGTCATAGCAAGATGTAGGCCAACTAATAAAGGCCATTACATTGTCATAGCAAGATGTAGGCCAACTAATAAAGGCCATTACATTGTCATAGCAAGATGTAGGCCAACTAATAAAGAAGGCCATTACATTGTCATAGCAAGATGTAGGCCAACTAATAAAGACCATTACATTGTCATAGCAAGATGTAGGCCAACTAATAAAGACCATTACATTGTCATAGCAAGATGTAGGCCAACTAATAAAGACCATTACATTGTCATAGCAAGATGTAGGCCAACTAATAAAGACCATTACATTGTCATAGCAAGATGTAGGCCAACTAATAAAGACCATTACATTGTCATAGCAAGATGTAGGCCAACTAATAAAGGCCATTACATTGTCATAGCAAGATGTAGGCCAACTAATAAAGAAGGCCATTACATTGTCATAGCAAGATGTAGGCCAACTAATAAAGGCCATTACATTGTCATAGCAAGATGTAGGCCAACTAATAAAGGCCATTACATTGTCATAGCAAGATGTAGGCCAACTAATAAAGAAGGCCATTACATTGTCATAGCAAGATGTAGGCCAACTAATAAAGGCCATTACATTGTCATAGCAAGATGTAGGCCAACTAATAAAGAAGGCCATTACATTGTCATAGCAAGATGTAGGCCAACTAATAAAGACCATTACATTGTCATAGCAAGATGTAGGCCAACTAATAAAGACCATTACATTGTCATAGCAAGATGTAGGCCAACTAATAAAGAAGGCCATTACATTGTCATAGCAAGATGTAGGCCAACTAATAAAGGCCATTACATTGTCATAGCAAGATGTAGGCCAACTAATAAAGAAGGCCATTACATTGTCATAGCAAGATGTAGGCCAACTAATAAAGGCCATTACATTGTCATAGCAAGATGTAGGCCAACTAATAAAGACCATTACATTGTCATAGCAAGATGTAGGCCAACTAATAAAGACCATTACATTGTCATAGCAAGATGTAGGCCAACTAATAAAGACCATTACATTGTCATAGCAAGATGTAGGCCAACTAATAAAGGCCATTACATTGTCATAGCAAGATGTAGGCCAACTAATAAAGACCATTACATTGTCATAGCAAGATGTAGGCCAACTAATAAAGAAGGCCATTACATTGTCATAGCAAGATGTAGGCCAACTAATAAAGACCATTACATTGTCATAGCAAGATGTAGGCCAACTAATAAAGAAGGCCATTACATTGTCATAGCAAGATGTAGGCCAACTAATAAAGGCCATTACATTGTCATAGCAAGATGTAGGCCAACTAATAAAGAAGGCCATTACATTGTCATAGCAAGATGTAGGCCAACTAATAAAGACCATTACATTGTCATAGCAAGATGTAGGCCAACTAATAAAGAAGGCCATTACATTGTCATAGCAAGATGTAGGCCAACTAATAAAGAAGGCCATTACATTGTCATAGCAAGATGTAGGCCAACTAATAAAGACCATTACATTGTCATAGCAAGATGTAGGCCAACTAATAAAGACCATTACATTGTCATAGCAAGATGTAGGCCAACTAATAAAGAAGGCCATTACATTGTCATAGCAAGATGTAGGCCAACTAATAAAGAAGGCCATTACATTGTCATAGCAAGATGTAGGCCAACTAATAAAGAAGGCCATTACATTGTCATAGCAAGATGTAGGCCAACTAATAAAGAAGGCCATTACATTGTCATAGCAAGATGTAGGCCAACTAATAAAGGCCATTACATTGTCATAGCAAGATGTAGGCCAACTAATAAAGACCATTACATTGTCATAGCAAGATGTAGGCCAACTAATAAAGACCATTACATTGTCATAGCAAGATGTAGGCCAACTAATAAAGGCCATTACATTGTCATAGCAAGATGTAGGCCAACTAATAAAGACCATTACATTGTCATAGCAAGATGTAGGCCAACTAATAAAGACCATTACATTGTCATAGCAAGATGTAGGCCAACTAATAAAGAAGGCCATTACATTGTCATAGCAAGATGTAGGCCAACTAATAAAGGCCATTACATTGTCATAGCAAGATGTAGGCCAACTAATAAAGACCATTACATTGTCATAGCAAGATGTAGGCCAACTAATAAAGGCCATTACATTGTCATAGCAAGATGTAGGCCAACTAATAAAGACCATTACATTGTCATAGCAAGATGTAGGCCAACTAATAAAGGCCATTACATTGTCATAGCAAGATGTAGGCCAACTAATAAAGGCCATTACATTGTCATAGCAAGATGTAGGCCAACTAATAAAGACCATTACATTGTCATAGCAAGATGTAGGCCAACTAATAAAGGCCATTACATTGTCATAGCAAGATGTAGGCCAACTAATAAAGGCCATTACATTGTCATAGCAAGATGTAGGCCAACTAATAAAGGCCATTACATTGTCATAGCAAGATGTAGGCCAACTAATAAAGACCATTACATTGTCATAGCAAGATGTAGGCCAACTAATAAAGGCCATTACATTGTCATAGCAAGATGTAGGCCAACTAATAAAGGCCATTACATTGTCATAGCAAGATGTAGGCCAACTAATAAAGACCATTACATTGTCATAGCAAGATGTAGGCCAACTAATAAAGCCCATTACATTGTCATAGCAAGATGTAGGCCAACTAATAAAGGCCATTACATTGTCATAGCAAGATGTAGGCCAAATAATAAAGAAGGCCATTACATTGTCATAGCAAGATGTAGGCCAACTAATAAAGAAGGCCATTACATTGTCATAGCAAGATGTAGGCCAACTAATAAAGAAGGCCATTACATTGTCATAGCAAGATGTAGGCCAACTAATAAAGACCATTACATTGTCATAGCAAGATGTAGGCCAACTAATAAAGACCATTACATTGTCATAGCAAGATGTAGGCCAACTAATAAAGAAGGCCATTACATTGTCATAGCAAGATGTAGGCCAACTAATAAAGGCCATTACATTGTCATAGCAAGATGTAGGCCAACTAATAAAGACCATTACATTGTCATAGCAAGATGTAGGCCAACTAATAAAGGCCATTACATTGTCATAGCAAGATGTAGGCCAAATAATAAAGAAGGCCATTACATTGTCATAGCAAGATGTAGGCCAACTAATAAAGAAGGCCATTACATTGTCATAGCAAGATGTAGGCCAACTAATAAAGGCCATTACATTGTCATAGCAAGATGTAGGCCAACTAATAAAGGCCATTACATTGTCATAGCAAGATGTAGGCCAACTAATAAAGAAGGCCATTACATTGTCATAGCAAGATGTAGGCCAACTAATAAAGACCATTACATTGTCATAGCAAGATGTAGGCCAACTAATAAAGACCATTACATTGTCATAGCAAGATGTAGGCCAACTAATAAAGGCCATTACATTGTCATAGCAAGATGTAGGCCAACTAATAAAGACCATTACATTGTCATAGCAAGATGTAGGCCAACTAATAAAGACCATTACATTGTCATAGCAAGATGTAGGCCAACTAATAAAGACCATTACATTGTCATAGCAAGATGTAGGCCAACTAATAAAGGCCATTACATTGTCAAAGCAAAGACTGTAAAGGAGTATGAATTGCTTGACTTGGCTGGCTGAGTAATTCATTGTCACAGTCCATTCATCCTCATGACTAGATGTTCATACTACAGTTGTGATCATTCAGCTACTGACCCAGAAGATGAGGACACATTAAGAAAACACAGAGAGCTGATATACACTGCTGTGTGCTGGCGACTCACCCCTGGTGTGTGTGTGTGTGTGTGTGTGTGTGTCTGCAGGAGAACCATTGCATTCTGACAGGAACGGAAGAGGAGGAAGAGGAGGAGGAAGAAGAGGAAGAACACTGACCTGGAAGATGGTGTACATGGTGCATGTTAGCGGGTGGTTGTGGGAGTGCTCGGCCACCCTGAAGATGGTGTACATGGAAGAGGAGGAAGATGAGGAAGAGGAGGAGGAAGAAGAGGAAGAACACTGACCTGGAAGATGGTGTACATGGTGCATGTTAGCGGGTGGTTGTGGGAGTGCTCGGCCACCCTGAAGATGGTGTACATGGAAGAGGAGGAAGATGAGGAAGAGGAGGAGGAAGAAGAGGAAGAGCACTGACCTGGAAGATGGTGTACATGGTGCATGTTAGCGGGCGGTTGTGGGAGTGCTCGGCCACCCTGAAGATGGTGTACATGGAAGAGGAGGAAGATGAGGAAGAGGAGGAGGAAGAAGAGGAAGAACACTGACCTGGAAGATGGTGTACATGGTGCATGTTAGCGGGTGGTTGTGGGAGTGCTCGGCCACCCTGAAGATGGTGTACATGGAAGAGGAGGAAGAGGAGGAGGAAGAAGAGAGGAAGAACACTGACCTGGAAGATGGTGTACATGGTGCATGTTAGCGGGTGGTTGTGGGAGTGCTCGGCCACCCTGAAGATGGTGTACATGGAAGAGGAGGAAGATGAGGAAGAGGAGGAGGAAGAAGAGGAAGAGCACTGACCTGGAAGATGGTGTACATGGTGCATGTTAGCGGGTGGTTGTGGGAGTGCTCGGCCACCCTGAAGATGTTCAAACCCCACTTGTTGATGTCCTCAAGGTCCTGAGAGAGAGATTAACATTTTCAATTCATGAATCAAAAAGTGCCATTTATTTTAAAATCAGTCTTTAATCTGAATTTCCCTTCATTTCCTAAATTGAATTAAAATAGAATAGACCTCCTCTGGGGTTTTATTAACTGAGGTGAAACATTTTGCATGTTGCAGAGAGAAATGGAATGAATAGAGATGACATGATTCCCTATTCTATATGGGACTCATATGGTGTTTATTAGTACAGACTCCCCCCAGTACCTTAGACAGCAGGTCCTCCTGGTCCGTCTTGACTCCAAAGCGGCTGACGCTGCTGCCTTGGAGCCCAGCGGTGTGGCTGAGCTTCCGGACCCCGCTGATCTGGGTCAAGGTCCCCTGACCCTCCTGCTGGGTCTGGTGATGGGGTCTCTTCTTTCGCTCTCTGGTCTTGGCCATGGGGCACGGTAACTCCAACTCATTCTGCTTGTCTGCAGGGATGTAGGGAGGAAGATTCAATTACTGCACCGTCACATGAAAATACAGTCTCGCAAACAACAATGGTGTGACAATGGTGATGTCATGATCGCAAAGCATAACATTTATATTGATATGTACATTTATAAAGCACAATGTATGTGCGTATTGACATCTACCTCGATATGGCACATCAATGTATTATTTAAATACCAACAACAGACTTGAGAGGGATGCTACAGATGTAGGATCTCCATTTGACCAGTTTCTCCCAGCAGGAAAATAATCCTGCTACAACAGGATATTTGAATTATTGTCTGGATTATAATGAATGGACATGTAGGGGTTGATACATTTTTTATTGGATATTATAGACTTTGGAAGCCTTTTTAAACCTTGAATACACTACAAGTTAGCATTATCTGCTGTGCAGGACATTTCCTTCAACAGCAGGGTGATCAAATTAAGAGCCAACATCTGTATGACTATGTATAAGTGGTCTGTACTAGTTTCCTTGCAGAGAGGCATTTCATTTGTCACACCCCTGACCAGACCATTCATTCTTCCTTCCGATCTACTGATAGTCATTCAATTAGCATGGTAATAGGTTACACACTCTCTCTCTCTCTCTCTCTCTCTCTCTCTCTCTCTCTCTCTCAAACAATCAATCCCTTTCTCTAGCTCTCTCGCATCTCTGTCACTCTCCTTTTCCCTTCTCTGTTCTTCTCGAGGAAAAATCCACAAGCAAATAGCCAACAAGTAGCAAATACTTGATCAATGACTTATGATGTAGAAATAACGTGTTGCAAATCAGCTATTGAGAAATTCCTGGAACTTTCCATAATATTTAATGGGGCATCAATTCCAAGTAGAGTAGTGAAATAATACTGTTGTGGATAAATAAAAGTGAATGAATACTGTTGTGGATAAATAAAAGAAAAGTGATTGAATACTGTTGTGGATAAATAAAAGAGAAGTGATTGAATACTGTTGTGGATAAATAAAAGCCTTTTTTCCAAACCATAACAATCCGTAGAAATGTGTCATATTAAGCAGAATTGTTTGGAGGAGGGGCTGGGCTGTATGCGGGTGGCGGTGAAGTGACCTCTCTTGAGGCGCTACATGTGAGCAACACGTGGTGTGTGCGGCTGACCGCGTGTGTGTTGCTTCACACACTGCTCTATTCTATATGAGGCGTAGAGATGACTTGCCTCGACCTGACAGGTGCAAGCAGCAATGCAGAACACAAAACAATTTTGCCTCAAATCACTATTCATTCTTTTCTCTCTCACGTTCTCCCTCATTTGATTGATTGATTATATTTGCCAGTTTTAAAAAAACATATACACACACAGTGCATAATTTTTTTTAAAGTGACAGGGATAGTCAGTGACTTATTTCCATTGTGGTCCCTAAAGTGCAACAACATTACATAGATACAGACATGAAATAGATACAGACATTAAATAGATACAGACATACACTGAACAAATACACTGAACAATTTCAAAGATTTTACTGAGTTATAGTTCATATAACATGGCATGGGTCCTCAGATCCTCAAAAGGTTCTACAGCTGCACCATCGAGAGCATCCTGACTGGTTGCATCACCGCCTGGTATGGCAACTGCTCGGCCTCCGACCGCAAGGCACTACAGAGAGTAGTGCGTACGGCCCAGTATATCACTGGGGCCAAGCTTCCTGCCATCCAGGACCTCTATACCAGGCGGTGTCAGAGGAAGGCCCTAAAAATTGCCAAAGACTCCAGCCACCCTAGTCATAGACTGTTCTCTCTGCTACCGCACGGCAAGTGGTACCGGAGCGCCAAGTCTAGGTCCAAAAGGCTTCTTAATAGCCTCTATCCCCAAGCCATAAGACTCCTGAACAGCTAATCAAATGGCTACCCGGACTATTTGCATTGTCCCCACCCCACCACCCCCTCTTTTTACGCTGCTGCTAATCTCTGTTTATTATCTATGCACAGTCACTTTACCTCTACCCACATGTACATATTACCTCAATTACATTGACTAACCTGTGCCCCAGCACATTGACTCTGTACCGGTACCCCCTGTATATAGCTTCGCTACTGTTATTTTACTGCTGCTCTTTAATTATTTGTTATTTTTCTATTTTTTCTATTATTTTTATTTAACACTTATTTTTCTTAAAACTGCATTGTTGGTTAAGGGCTTGTAAGTAAGCATTTCACTGTAAGGTCTACACCTGTTGTATTCGGCGCATGTGATTTATAAGGAAATCAGTCAATTTAAATAAATAAATTAGGCCCTAATCTATGGATTTCAAATGACTGGGAATACAGATATGCATCTGTTGGTCACAGATAACTTAAAAATAAAGTAGATGGATCAGAAAACCAGTCAGTATCTGGTGTGACCACCATTTGTCTCATGCGGCGCGACACATCTCCTTCGCATAGAGTTGATCAGGCTGTTGATTGTGGCCAAGTCAATCCAGAGCATCCCAAACATGCTCAATGGGTGCTGTGTCTGGTGAGTATGCAGGCCATGGAAGAACTGGGACATTTTCATTTCCAGGAACTGTGTACAGATCCTTGCGACATGGGGCCATGCATTATCATGCTGAAACATCAGGTGATGGCGGCGGATGAATGGCACGACAATGGGCCTCAGGATCTCGTCACGGTATCTCTGTGCATTCAAATTGCCATCGATAAAATGCAATTGTGTTTGTTGTCCGTAGCTTATGCCTGCCCATACCATAACCCCACCGCTACCATGGGGCACTCTGTTCACAACGTTGACATCAGCAAACCGCTCTCCCACACGATGCCATCTGCCCGGTACAGTTGAAACCGGGATTCATCCGTGAAGAGCACACTTCTCCAGCGTGCCAGTGGCCATCGAAGGTGAGCATTTTCCCACTGAAGTCAGTTATGACACCAAACTGAAGTCAGGTCAAGAACCTGGTGAGAACGACAAGCATGCAGATGAGCTTCCCTGAGACCGTTTCTGACAGTTTGTGCAGAAATGTTTCGGTTGTGCAAACCCACTGTTTCATCAGCTGTCTGGGTGGCTGGTCTCAGACGATCCCGTAGGTAAAGAAGTCGGATGTGGAGGTCCTGGGCTGGCGTGGTTACACGTGGTCTGCGGTTGTGAGGCCGGTTGGACGTACTGCCAAATTCTCTAAAATGACGTTGGAGGCGGCTTACGGTAGAGAAATGAACATTCAATTATCTGTCAACAGCTCTGGTGGACCTTCCTGCAGTCAGTATGCCAATTGCACACTCCCTCAAAAACATCAGACATCTGTGGCATTGTGTTGTGTGACAAAACTGCGCATTTTATAGTGGCCTTTTATTGTCCCCAGCACAAGGTGCACCTGTGTAATGATCATGCGGTTTAATCAGCTTCTTGATATGCCACGCCTGTCAGCTGGATGCATTATCTTGGCAAAGGAGAAATGCTCACTAACACGGATGTAAACTAATTTGTGCACAAAACTTGAGAGAAATAAGCTTTTTGTGTCTATGGAAAATTTCAGGAATACTTCAGCTCATGAAAGATGGGACCAACACTTTACATGTTGTGTTTATATTTTTGTTCAGTATAGATACAGACATAGAAATTGTTCTATTGTTCAATCATCAGCTAGACATTCTTTATTAAATTAAGTTATGGTCAGTATAGCTTTAAGCTATTGTGGTCCTCTGTAGCTCAATTGGTAGAGCATGGCGCTGGTAACGCCAGGGTAGTGGGTTCGATCCCCGGGACCACCCATACACAAAACATTTATGCACACATGACTGTAAGTCGCTTTGGATAAAAGCGTCTGCTAAATGGCATATTATTATTATTATTATTATTTGTTCCACTCAACAGCGCCAGTATATAAAAAAGTGATCTTATCAGATACTCTTAAATGTAGAGTTTCTGGCTCTGGTGTTGTATTGGTGGACATCTGTAATAAAATATAACTGGACCTGGTACCTTTCCGCTTCCCTATATTAGCGACTGGAACCAGCTGCAAAAAAATACTCAAACTGGACAGTTTAATCTCCATCTCTTCATTCAAAGACTCAATCATGGACACTCTTACTGAGAGTTGTGGCTGCTTCGCGTGATGTATTGTTGTCTCCACCTTCTTGCCCTTTGTGCTGTTGTCTGTGCCCAATAATGTTTGTACCATGTTTTGTGCTGCTACCATGTTTTGCTGCTGCCATGTTGTGTTGCTCCAATGTTGATGTCATGTGTTGTTGCTACCATGCTATGTTGTTGTCTTAGGTCTCTCTTTATGTAACTCTGTGTTGTTGTTTTTATCGCACTGCTTTGCTTTATCTTGGCCAAGTCGCAGTTGTAAATGAGAACTTGTTCTCAACTGGCTTACCTGGTTAAATAAAGGTAAAAATATCTCTTCATCAATGTCTTTCCTTCTCTTCCTCCTTTCCTCTCATCTACCATCTCTCTCTCTCTTTCTCTCCATTTGCTTTTTCATCTGTCAGAAAGATGGAGGCTTGTTTACAAGTGGGTGCACTGCGCAGTTTTCTCTGAGCAGTCGTTTCCTCTGAGCTGTGGAGAAGTGGTGCTGTCAGCTAGCGCTGGCTTATCGTCTGGGAGTTATGGAACGTGTTTCACCAGACGCATAACAAACACTCTTTCTCTCTCGTTCTCTTTGTCTCTCTGCAGAACGACAGAGGGACGGAATCCCTCGGAAGGGTAGAAGGTCTCCCTCCCTCTCTTTCTCTCTCTCTGCAGTGAGACAGAGGGAACGCACCATCAGACTAGATCAGACTGGTTTGAAACTAGTGCAGAGCAACTCCACACTGGTACCCCATTCCGCAGCATCTCTTTCTCTCTCTCTGTCCCTCTATCCTTTTTCTCCTCCTGCGTAATCATGTATTCCTTGTTTCTCATTCTTTCTGTGTAAAAGCCAATAATACCCAAAACAGCACCATTCGGGCCAAGGAGGAACAGCACAATGTAATAAATGACATGGGTTATTTAGTTTCAAGTGTACTTGTACTGTATGTAAAAGTGACTGTGTGTGTGTGTGTGTTGACTTACCAAGGAAGGTGTTGGAGATGAACTCTGACACCTGGTTGCCGGAGCGACTCGTCTCCGACAGGTGTGTCAGCTCCCGGTTCAACATCCTCTTGAACTGTAGAGACACAAAATAACAACACCATGTTAGATCGTCATTAGATATCAAATCAAATCCATTTTTATTTGTCACATACACGTTTAGCAGATGTTATTGCGGATGTAGCGAAATGCTTGTAGACTCTGTATCTCAGTTGGTAGAGCATGGCGCTTGCAAATCCAGAATAGTGGGTTCGATTCCCGGGCCTACCCGTACGTAAAATGTATGCATGCATGACTAAGACACTTTGGTTAAAAGCGTTTGCTAAATGGCATATATTGCTATATTATTAGATAGACTGTTTGAAAACCAATAGGAAATGGCTGCCCCGGGGTAGTGGCATAAACTGTGTCCTCTTGCATTAGAGTAACAGAAAAGGACGACAACACCAGGTTAGATACACGACATGTAGACCAGTGTTTCATAAACTCGGTCCTTGGGACCCCAAGGGGTGCAAGTTTTTTTCTGTTACTCAGTTCAATGTCTTGTTGGTCAACACCAGCGTGTGTAGACCAACTCAGTCCTCAGTCCAAGCTTTGATTATTTGAATCAGCTGTGTAGCGCTAGGGCAAAACCCAAAACGTGCACCCCTTGGGGTCCCGAGGACCGAGTTTGGGAAACGCTGATGTAGACCAACAAGACATTTAACTGAGTAACATAAATTGACAGGACAACTTTTAGCTGTATATAAAGAATGTCTAATGCACATAGACCAGCAAGATATCGAACAGGGGAAACACAAAATTACACCACACCGCATTAGGTATACTCCATGGAGACCAACAGGAAATTGCTGTCCCAGGGTAGCATAAATAGTTTCCTGGGACTTTCCGTTGACGTGGAGTATTGGACCCCAAGGGAATAGGCTTGTTTGTTTGATACCATATAAGGATTTGGTGTCTCCTTATAGGGTATATGCTTTATGACAGACCTGGTTTGAGATATTTGGTTTAGAAAATCTACAATTTCTAGATAAATATTTACAGCATAGGGTCAAATTCAACCAAACTACTGCAGTAGCTTTTCAACCAAACTTTGATTCAGTTCAGATCATCCTGGCATGCAATACATGCTGGCATACAATGAAAGCAGCAGACAGCTATGGGCTCAACACACCTTGATCTAATCCCAGTCCCCAACACACCTTGATCTAATCCCAGTCCCCAACATACCTTGATCTAATCCCAGTCCCCAACACACCTTGATGTACCCCAGTCCCCAACACACCTTGATGTACCCCAGTCCCCAACACACCTTGATCTAATCCCAGTCCCCAACACACCTTGATGTACCCCAGTCCCCAACACACCTTGATCTAATCCCAGTCCCCAACACACCTTGATGTACCCCCAGTCCCCAACACACATTGATGTACCCCCAGTCCCCAACACACCTTGATGTACCCCAGTCCCCAACACACCTTGATGTATCCCAGTCCCTAACACACCTTGATGTATCCCAGTCCCTAACACACCTTAATGTACCCCCAGTCCCCAACACACCTTGATGTACCCCAGTCCCTAACACACCTTGATGTACCCCCAGTCCCTAACACACCTTGATGTACCCCCAGTCCCCAACACACCTTGATGTACCCCCAGTCCCTAACACACCCTGATGTATCCCAGTCCCCAACACACCTTGATGTACCCCAGTCCCCAACACACCTTGATGTACCCCAGTCCCCAACACACCTTGATGTACCCCCAGTCCCCAACACACCTTGATGTACCCAGTCCCCAACACACCTTGATGTACCCCAGTCCCCAACACACCTTGATGTACCCCCAGTCCCCAACACACCTTGATGTACCCCAGTCCCTAACACACCTTGATGTATCCCCAGTCCCCAACACACCTTGATGTACCCCCAGTCCCTAACACACCTTGATGTATCCCCAGTCCCTAACACACCTTGATGTATCCCCAGTCCCCAACACACCTTGATGTACCCCCAGTCCCTAACACACCTTGATGTATCCCCAGTCCCCAACACACCTTGATGTACCCCCAGTCCCCAACACACCTTGATGTACCCCAGTCCCCAACACACCTTGATGTATCCCCAGGAGACACAGAGCATGGTGTTGGCTTCAGGCATGGTGCTGTACTTGTCTTTCTGAATAGACTAAACCAAGGCTGTCTTTACTCAACAACCAACAGCCCTGCCTTCATTTCTTCTCTCTCTTCGTATCTTGGTCTTTTAGCCTCTTTGGTGGCTCTTCCCTCCAAGACGAGCGCCTAGACCCCCCTCCGAGCGCTCTTCATAATTTCTGCAATCTCCCAGTGATATCTCCTCAGTCACAACGGCTAGTTTGATAGTGACTGTATTTCCATTAGTGATAGACGGTCTTCTCCTGAACAGCAGTATGTAGGTACGTCAGTAGGTAAGAAGCTTGCAGCAATGTAGGTAGAGGTACAGTAACTGGATCTCTTAGGTACTGTAGGTACGCCCCTTTAACCAAGATATCTCTGTCTATCTCTATGCAGGCAGATGAAGTGAAAGACAAATGGCAGTCAAAGAGGAGATACCAGTGATATATCTCTATGACATCTCTATCCATTCCAGAGGGCCAATGGTAGTGGGTGGCAGAGAAGATTCAAGTGCTATATCCATCCATCCATCCATCCATCCTCTGTGAGACTGAGATGAGGCAGAGATGCTTAGTGGCTTGAAGGAGGGGTGGAAGAGGAGGACAGGGGTTCCAGTGGTGGCGAGGGATCCCCAGTGTCTGGCTAGAACTGGCTGGCTGGTGGAGGCTGCCTCCTACTCTCTCACGCTCTCTTTCACCCTCCTCCCTCTACCCCCCTCGCTCTCTCTTAAGCCCTCGCTCTCACACCCCTCCTCTCTCCCACCCCCTCCTCTCTCTCTCTCACCCCCTCCTCTCTCTCTCTCACCCCCTCCTCTCTCTCTCACCCCCTCCTCTCTCTCACCCCCTCCTCTCTCTCTCTCACCCCCTCCTCTCTCTCTCACCCCCTCCTCTCTCTCACCCACTCCTCCCTCACACCCCCTCCTCTCCCTTTCTCTTTCCCTCTCTCCTCTCACTTTAGTCCCCAACAGCCACACACACTGCAGACATCAACATGGAGATTACACCCCCCCCCAACCCAGTAATGCAGAGCAAATCCAGAGTTTGCAATGCACTGAGTTTGCTGCAGCCCTCCTATCTACCACAGTCTTAATTTGTCTTAATATGTCTAGCGCCATCAATGTTTACTGTTATAATCCATTGAGAAGTATGGGGTGTTGTTAATGGAGTTACCAGACCAGATGTTTTTCACTACAAACACTGCAACACAAGGAGAGAAAGACAGCGAGAGGGAAAGGGAGGGGTGGGTAGAGGGAGAAAACACAGGACTACCAAATCTGCAACAACCAATTACACCACAACCTGAACGCCATGGCAACAGAATCACGTGCACTTCACAGGCGCTCTCACGGAGGTATCCCCTCTAAACGCATCACGCACGCACACACATACACACACACACACACACTGCAGCGCATTCATTACTCAGCTGAGTGAAGGGATGCAGCTGCGCATCGTCTTGACTCCAGCCTGCAGGTCCTCTAGCCACTGCAGGTCCTCTAGCCACTGCAGGTCCTCTAGCCACTACAGGTCCTCTAGCCACTACAGGTCCTCTAGCCACAGGCACTGCATCATCTCAATGGCGATATTTGTGTCTGTATACTTGTGTCTGTATACGTGTGTCTGTATATTTGTGTCTGTATACGTGTGTCTGTATACGTGTGTCTGTATATTTGTGTCTGTATACGTGTGTCTGTATATTTGTGTCTGTATACGTGTGTCTGTATACGTGTGTCTGTATATTTGTGTCTGTATACGTGTGTCTGTATATTTGTGTCTGTATACGTGTGTCTGTATACGTGTGTCTGTATATTTGTGTCTGTATACGTGTGTCTGTATACGTGTGTCTGTATACGTGTGTCTGTATATTTGTGTCTGTATACGTGTGTCTGTATATTTGTGTCTGTATACGTGTGTCTGTATATTTGTGTCTGTATACGTGTGTCTGTATACGTGTGTCTGTATACGTGTGTCTGTATACGTGTGTCTGTATACGTGTGTCTGTATACGTGTGTCTGTATATTTGTGTCTGTATACGTGTGTCTTCTCTGTGTGTGTTATCTTTATACGTTTATTTCAAATGGCTTTACTTCATTTCAATCCAAATATGAAAAGTAATATGGTAATCTGAGAAATATCCAATCAAATATCCTGCAGCTAATTTACAGAATATTTACAGAATTTAAAGGTTGTTGTTGTTTCTAGCAAAAACGTTTTTAAAAAGCGCACCCCTTTTAGCATTGAACGGCCATCATACCGAAAGAACAGACCTGTCTGTTATTTCCCCTCGACTGTAACCTGAACACAGCTTTCAAAGTGCAAAAAAAAGCAGCCCGTCCGCGTCTCATAAATCAACACTTTGGCCTCACTCAATTCTACAAACCAAACTGCCAGATACAGTGTATCAATCCAAAGAAACCCCATGAAACTTCCCCAACTGGAAACTTCGAAATCCTACACGGATATTCCGTTCAAGCGGATTTGTAATTAATTATTTACGGAAGGCATCGAGGTACTGCATCGTGACCTCTGTGACCTATGTCTTCTGTGTTTCCCCCCGTAGTCATACAGACGTATGCAGGCACCATACGGTAGTCATACTGACATCCGTGTACTATGCGTCGAGGCAGGACGACAGGAACATGAGTGTGTTCGGTAGGACACACTACTCAACGTGCGCCATCACTCACACATCCTGTTGTGTTGGACTGGGGGAAACACACTCTTGTGACACACACTCGAAACAAAACGTTGTTGTTTGGAGCTTCCGAAATTGAGTGTACATTTGTGCGGTGAATGAGTTCTGAATAGTACCCCAGTGTTATGTGAACATACTGTATATGTCATAACACTGAATACTCCACAAGTGCATTATTCAAAGTATTCACAGTAGGCAGTGATAAGTTGTGTGCCACTGCAGGCTATAAAAAAAAACTCAGAGCTTTTAACAGGCTCATTGTTGCAATAATGTCAATGTATTCTTTTTAGATAACCCCTACATTATGTTGTCTGCATGAACGCATATTGATAGTTTCCCCCTTACATTGTAGGCTATTGCACTTTGAGCGTCTGCAAAAGCGCTATAAACATCCAAATCAATTACTTGTCTAATTATCAACTGGTGAACACGTTTTTTCAAGTTTGAAACACAATATCAGATGGATGTTCCTACTGACCCTGGTTGTGTGACTGACTGACCCTCATCTCTAGAATAAAGACACAAAATAGGAAACGCAGAAACTAAATCCCTGGACGTAGCCTAATCCCAAACCACTGACAAGTTATTTGGTGTTTAATAGAAGATATAATCTCTTATTATGCAATTTATTACAATATTATCCATGAATATAAAAATCCAAGCCAACAGACAAACTATTGTACTTGAATGGACTTCAAAAGACCAACGTTTAAAGTGAAGTGAACGTTTTTAGTAAATTAATTAAAATGCCAGCGCAAGTATATGACCCACATCCATTCATACCATCTGACTATGCACAAGTCCCTACATTCGGACAAGTTGTTTTAAGTAAAGCCCTTTCCTCATTCAACTGGAATGAGAGTAGAGACTCACTCTAGCAAAACAAGTTGTGCACAAACTCACCTGTTTCCAGTGCGTGAGCATCCCAAAAGTTTTCTCCTTCGTCTCAGAACAGCATAACCCCATTCTTGCAAAGGCAATGCCACACGTACGATATAAACTTGCCCAAACTTCTCTCAAATATGTGAGCGTGTCTCTGTTTATCTGTCCGTGTCTGCTTCCTCTCTGTATTCAAATCTATTCTCTTCTGGCGATAGTCAGGAAACGCAAAGCGATAAAACCTGACTGACTGGCTGGGTGGCTGACTGACTGACTGACTGACTGGCTGGCTGGCTGGGTGGCTGACTAACTGGCCGGCCCACACAGAGACTAAGCTAAACAAGTCCTCACTCAATCATAATGTAGCCCCATGCCTGTTGCCACCCCTCCCTCCCTCTTCCTCCTTTGGTGATCATTTCCTGGTAAGACCTCAGCCTCCTGACAATGCCTCTGGCACTGGTCCACAGACACACCACACCTACCTAGACTCAACACACCACATCTACCTACCTAGACTCAACACACCACACCTACCTACCTAGACTCAACACACCACACCTACCTACCTAGACTCAACACACCACACCTACCTAGACTCAACACACCACACCACACCACACCTACCTACCTAGACTCAACACACCACACCACACCACACCTACCTACCTAGACTCAACACACCACACCACACCACACCTACCTACCTAGACTCAACACACCACACCTACCTAGACTCAACACACCACACCACACCACACCTACCTACCTAGACTCAACACACCACACCACACCTACCTAGACTCAACACACCACACCTACCTACCTAGACTCAACACACCACACCACACCTACCTAGACTCAACACACCACACCTACCTAGACTCAACACACCACACCACACCACACCTACCTACCTAGACTCAACACACCACACCACACCACACCTACCTACCTAGACTCAACACACCACACCTACCTAGACTCAACACACCACACCACACCACACCTACCTACCTAGACTCAACACACCACACCTACCTAGACTCAACACACCACACCACACCTACCTAGACTCAACACACCACACCACACCTACCTAGACTCAACACACCACACCTACCTAGACTCAACACACCACACCTACCTACCTAGACTCAACACACCACACCACACCTACCTAGACTCAACACACCACACCACACCTACCTAGACTCAACACACCAAACCTACCTAGACTCAACACATAGACCTGTAATGTAGGTAAAGTCCCTCATTACAGAATACCTACTGATGCACTGTATTGTAGACTATTAGGGAGGTAAGTGAAACATAAAAGATTACATTTTGTGTACATTTTGCAAGGTCCCATCCAGGGCTCACTTGAAAAAGAGATAATCACTCGCAGTGTGACGTTCGCTGGTTAAATAAAATATATACTTCGCCTCATTTTCCTTTCTATATGCATTGAGGTTTCGTTTTAAAGCAAAGATATGGAGCTTTATACTTTCAACGTCAGAGAAAAGATGCCATGAATGTACACCATATATGCAAACGTATGTGGACACTCCTTCAAATGAGTGGATTCGGCTATTTCAGCCACACCTGTTGCTGACAGGTGTATAAAATCGAGCACACAGCCATGCAATCTTCATAGACAAACACTGGCAGTAGAATGACCTTATTGAAGAGCTCAGTGACTTTCAACTTGGCACAGTTATAGGATGTCACCTTCCCAGTTCCTCAAGTTTCTGCCCTGCTAGAGCTGCCCCGGTCAACTGTAAGTGCTGTTTTTGTGAAGTGGAAACGTCTAGGAGCAACAACGGCTCAGCCGCGAAATGACATCTCACAGAACGGGAGCGCCGAGTGCTGAAGCGCATAAAAATCGTCTGTCCTCGGTTGCAACACTCACTACCGAGTTCCAAACTGTCTCTGGAAGCAACGTCAGCACAATAACTGTTTGTCGGGAGCTTCATGAAATGGGTTTCCATGGCCGAGCAGCTGCACACAAGCCTAAGATCACCATGAGCAATGCTAAGCGTCGACTGGAGTGGTATAAAGCTCGTCGCCATTGGACTCTGGAGCAGTGGAAACGCGTTCTCTGGAGTGATGAATCACGCTTCACCATCTGGCAGTCCAACGGACGAATCTGTGTTTGGTGGATGCCAGGAGAACGCTACCTGCCCCAATGCATAGTGCCAACCAGAGCATATGAGCGGAGTGGAGCGGTGAGAATCTCAGCTCCTCACTCACGGAGCTGTTCACCCCTCCGCTCCCCCCGCTCAAAGCCACATCAGGCCAGTCCGCTCATTATCGCTCAGCGCTCAACGCAGTTTGCATCGCGCTCCACTCAAATCGTCCCCCGCTCACTCCAAAAAAGGAACAAAATCTGCATGTATTTCACTTTTAGCTTAAACCACAGCCTTACTTTATCTCCCCGAATTTGTTGCATACAGACTCATCTCGGATTATCCATTCTGTCTTGAAACGGGGATCTAACACTGACGCTAAAATGAGATGTTAATCAGTATAGTATATTCCATAGCGAATTGACACGTTGTTTGCCAATGTTTCTGCAAAAGCAGCGATGCCCATTGGAAGTGCAGCGTGAGTGTCATCGGTGAGCAGGGATTTGATTTCTGTGACAGCAGGGAGGATCATCCCCAGGTTCCCCAGCTCCTTCTGCATTTTGTCTGTGAGATCTGCTAGTGGTGTCAGCACACTGACAAGGTGCGTCAGCTGCCGTACTTGATTCAGGGTGATGTTAGCAACATTAGACTTGAGTTTGTTTTGCCATAACGGGTCTTTTTGGAACAACCGGCTGAATGACTGAATCATCCGCAGCTGGCTGCTCCATCGAATGGCGCAGGCATTTGTGGGGCGGACACCTAATTGGTCGGTTTCCTCTGTGCTCTTGCGTACACTTTTCACCAGGTGCCCGACTTTCACTAACAGCCTATTAATGTTGTCGTACTTGTTAAAGGCGTTTTTGATCGCCAGCTGAAGCATGTGAATGGGGCATCTCAGATGTAAATTTGACAAAGTAAAGTACTGATTTATCATAGTTTCTTGGGGGGGTGTAGCCCGGTTGAGCTGCGCTGGCGAAGTGTTGCATCCCTTCGCGTTCTCCTTTACTCAGCGGTTCATAGTCCATGAAAATCATTTCAAAAAATGCTACATCCAGCTCTCTTTTTCTCTCCCTTGTTATGGTTGGGCCTTTGCGTGCAGTGAATAAACTTTTGAATTCCTCAACCCTTTTCTCTTGTTGCTGCTGCTGCTCCTCTCGCTCTATAAAATACAAATTCATGGACGACACAAATTAAATTAAACAGATGGATTCTGGGTCAGGCTTGAGCATGCTTCAGACTCGTGGTGTGAGCGAGCGAAATTGGAGCGGGACATAGGGCGACGCTCCGTCCTTTTAAAAATGCCGCTCTGCGCTCTGTTCAAAATCCGTCCGCTCACGCTCCAAGCTCGCTCCCGCTCCACTCCGCTCATATGCTCTGGTGCCAACTATAAAGTTTGGTGGAGAAGGAATACTTTTCTGGGGCTGTTTTTCATGGTTCGGGCTAGGCCCCTTAGATCCAGTGAAGGGAAATCTTAACGCTACAGCATACAATGACATTCTAGACGATTCTGTGCTTCCAACTTTGTGGCAACAGTTTGGGGAAGGCCCTTTCCTGTTTCAGCATGACAATGCCCCCGTTCACAAAGCGAGGTCCATACAGAAATGGTTTGTAGAGATCGGTGTGGAAGAACTTGACTGGCCTGCACAGAGCCCTGACCTCAACCCCATCGAACTCCTTTGGGATGAATTGGAACGCCGACTGCGAGCCAGGCCTAATCGCCCAACATCAGTGCCCGTCCTCACTAACGCTCGTGGCTGAATGGAAGCAAGTCCCCCGCAGCAATGTTCCAACATCTAGTGGAAAGCCTTCCCAGAAGAATGGAGGCTGTTATAGCAGCAAAGGGGGGACCAACTCCATATTAATGCCCATGGTTTTGGAATGAGATGTTCGATGAGCAGGTGTCCACATATTCTTGGTCATGTGGTGTATCTTTCCCTCTCTCGATCTGCTCATTCTCATCTCACAGTGAAACTGGATTTGAGGTTTGGTTGATTTAAAGCAAAGAGATACAACAGATTGCAACGTTAGAGCACAATGCAATACTGACCCAAGCTGACAAAGCCTAATATGACCCGACCCAGTGAGAGTCCCTGTGCCCTAGGTTTGCAGGGTAACACACACACACACACACACACACACACACACACACACACACACACACACACACACGTGCGCGCACAGCAGCCTTAAGAAGGCACTCAATGCCACATTTGTTTGCCCCAAACATAAGTTTCCTGCATGTGGAAAATTGTGTCTAGTAAGAAAATCTAATATAAAATCAATGCCACCATTTAATAAATAAAAAAAGGATGTTGTTTTGGATACATCTTGATGGTCCGAGAAGCAGTTTGTAGATACAAAGTCAGTTTCTGTGCAGGCACAAAAAAAGTTAAAGGGCTTACAACTATAGATAAAGAAGTCTCATTAGTACAAGTACTAGTCAATCACTATCATTATCAAATTGTCATTTAACAACCATTACCATCCCTCAACCCACTGACTCATAAACCTGCACATCTGTGTCAATAATTCCGTCATTTGGTTCTAAAGACCGAAGCAAGTGGAATGACCACACATGAGTTAAAGTTTCCTACCGGCACTTGGATGGCTCCACTAGCCTGCAAAGCCACTCTCGCTAACTGGATTCAGATGGCTGTGTTTGTCTAAGGTCCAGAGCTAACCAGAGCTAACGTCAGTATGGACGTGTGGGGAACTTAATGACAGTAGAACAGCAGCTATAGGAGCAGTCATTGGAACCATGGAGTGGCCCAACAGGACTGTGTGGGCCAAGCCCCGGATACACCGGTGTCCTTGGAAACCTCCCCCTCCGGGGAAACGCCCTTCATAGGGTAATTAGTTCCACCCCGAAATCATTGGATTAGATAGGGTCGCTCTTTCATTGGGGATGTAGGCCTGCACATTGCTCCTTATCCCGGTCTGGAACAAAAGCCTGCACACCCAGTGGACCAGGGTTAGGACCAACCAATGGAATAGTCCCAAATGTGCAAACCCTGCACATCTGGCACTCCAGGCAGGCTCAATCGAATGCTAAACCTACTTGAAAAGAGAACTAATGCTGTTTGATCTCCAGCTCTGAATCATACTATGAGAAATCCCACTGAGTAACATGCAAACACATTTGGGGATTTTGCACCGTTCTCAACTTGCATAGAACAATAAAGGCCGCGTGCCTCAGACACCAAGAGGAGTCATCTGACTGGGGATCTGAAACTGTGACCTTCTAGCCTCCACTTTCCGGTCCTATTCCCAAAGCACTGGACTTGGGTTACCCATCCATCTTTTAAGGCCTTTGAGTCGCGGTCAACAATGGCTCCTGTGCCCTGTCTGAATGTTGAGTACTGAATGTTGTACTGGCACACGTTCAGGGTCTCTGGGCTCATTGTGTTGAGTCCCAGTGACGTTGATAACGGTAAAGGGAGGCCCAGTGACGTTAATAACGGTAAAGGGAGGCCCAGTGACGTTGATAATGGTAAAGGGAGGCCCAGTGACGTTGATAACGGTAAAGGGAGGCCCAGTGACGTTGATAACGGTAGAGGGAGGCCCAGTGACGTTGATAACGGTAGTGGGAGGCCCAGTGACGTTACTAGTGGTAAAGGGAGGCCCAGTGACGTTGATAACGGTAGAGGGAGGCCCAGTGATGTTGACAATGGTAGTGGGAGGCCCAGTGACGTTACTAGTGGTAAAGGGAGGCCCAGTGACGTTAATAACGGTAAAGGGAGGCCCAGTGACGTTAATAACGGTAAAGGGAGGCCCAGTGACGTTGATAACGGTAAAGGGAGGCCCAGTGACGTTAATAGTGGTAAAGGGAGGCCCCAGTGACGTTGATAACGGTAGAGGGAGGCCCAGTGATGTTGACAATGGTAGTGGGAGGCCCAGTGACGTTACTAGTGGTAAAGGGAGGCCCAGTGACGTTAATAACGGTAAAGGGAGGCCCAGTGACGTTAATAACGGTAAAGGGAGGCCCAGTGACGTTGATAACGGTAAAGGGAGGCCCAGTGACGTTAATAGTGGTAAAGGGAGGCCCCAGTGACGTTGATAACGGTAGAGGGAGGCCCAGTGATGTTGACAATGGTAGTGGGAGGCCCAGTGACGTTACTAGTGGTAAAGGGAGGCCCAGTGACGTTAATAACGGTAAAGGGAGGCCCAGTGACGTTAATAACGGTAAAGGGAGGCCCAGTGACGTTGATAACGGTAGTGGGAGCCCCAGTGATGTTGACAATGGTAAAGGGAGGCCCAGTGACGTTAATAACATACACAAAAAAATAACATACACAAAAAAATGTATGCACGCATGACTGTAAGTCGCTTTGGATAAAAGCGTCTGCTAAATGGCATATTTATTTTTTATTTTTTTTATAACGGTAGAGGGAGGCCCAGTGACGTTGATAACGGTAGAGGGAGGCCCAGTGATGTTGATAACGGTAGAGGGAGGCCCAGTGACGTTGATAACGGTAGTGGGAGGCCCAGTGACGTTAATAGTGGTAAAGGGAGGCCCCAGTGACGTTGATAACGGTAGAGGGAGGCCCAGTGACGTTGATAATGGTAGAGGGAGGCCACAGTGACGTTGATAACGGTAGTGGGAGGCCCAGTGACGTTAATAGTGGTAAAGGGAGGCCCCAGTGACGTTGATAACGGTAGAGGGAGGCCCAGTGACGTTGATAATGGTAGAGGGAGGTCCAGTGACGTTGATAACGGTAAAGGGAGACCCAGTGATGTTGACAATGGTAAAGGGAGGCCCAGTGACGTTGATAACGGTAAAGGGAGGCCCAGTGACGTTGATAACGGTAGTGGGAGGCCCAGTGACGTTGATAACGGTAGTGGGAGGCCCAGTGACGTTGATAACGGTAGTGGGAGGCCCAGTGACGTTGATAACGGTAGTGGGAGGCCCAGTGACGTTAATAGTGGTAAAGGGAGGCCCCAGTGACGTTGATAATGGTAGAGGGAGGCCCAGTGACGTTAATAACGGTAAAGGGAGGCCCAGTGACGTTGATAATGGTAGAGGGAGGCCCAGTGACGTTAATAACGGTAAAGGGAGGCCCAGTGACGTTGATAACGGTAAAGGGAGGCCCAGTGACGTTAATAGTGGTAAAGGGAGGCCCCAGTGACGTTGATAACGGTAGAGGGAGGCCCAGTGATGTTGACAATGGTAGTGGGAGGCCCAGTGATGTTACTAGTGGTAAAGGGAGGCCCAGTGACGTTAATAACGGTAAAGGGAGGCCCAGTGACGTTAATAACGGTAAAGGGAGGCCCAGTGACGTTAATAACGGTAAAGGGAGGCCCAGTGACGTTGATAACGGTAGAGGGAGGCCCAGTGACGTTGATAACGGTAAAGGGAGGCCCAGTGACGTTAATAGTGGTAAAGGGAGGCCCCAGTGACGTTGATAACGGTAAAGAGAGGCCCAGTGACGTTAATAGTGGTAAAGGGAGGCCCCAGTGACGTTGATAACGGTAGAGGGAGGCCCAGTGATGTTGACAATGGTAGTGGGAGGCCCAGTGACGTTACTAGTGGTAAAGGGAGGCCCAGTGACGTTAATAACGGTAAAGGGAGGCCCAGTGACGTTAATAACGGTAAAGGGAGGCCCAGTGACGTTGATAACGGTAGTGGGAGCCCCAGTGATGTTGACAATGGTAAAGGGAGGCCCAGTGACGTTAATAACATACACAAAAAAATAACATACACAAAAAAATGTATGCACGCATGACTGTAAGTCGCTTTGGATAAAAGCGTCTGCTAAATGGCATATTTTTTATTTTATTTTTTTATAACGGTAGAGGGAGGCCCAGTGACGTTGATAACGGTAGAGGGAGGCCCAGTGATGTTGATAACGGTAGAGGGAGGCCCAGTGACATTGATAACGGTAAAGGGAGGCCCAGTGACGTTAATAGTGGTAAAGGGAGGCCCCAGTGACGTTGATAACGGTAGAGGGAGGCCCAGTGACGTTGATAACGGTAGAGGGAGGCCCAGTGACGTTGATAATGGTAGAGGGAGGCCCAGTGACGTTGATAACGGTAGTGGGAGGCCCAGTGACGTTAATAGTGGTAAAGGGAGGCCCCAGTGACGTTGATAACGGTAGAGGGAGGCCCAGTGACGTTGATAATGGTAGAGGGAGGCCCAGTGACGTTGATAACGGTAAAGGGAGGCCCAGTGATGTTGACAATGGTAAAGGGAGGCCCAGTGACGTTGATAACGGTAAAGGGAGGCCCAGTGACGTTAATAACGGTAAAGGGAGGCCCAGTGACGTTAATAACGGTAGAGGGAGGCCCAGTGACGTTGATAATGGTAGAGGGAGGCCCAGTGACGTTAATAGTGGTAAAGGGAGGCCCAGTGACGTTGATAACGGTAGAGGGAGGCCCAGTGACGTTGATAACGGTAGTGGGAGGCCCAGTGACGTTGATACCGGTAGTGGGAGGCCCAGTGACGTTGATAACGGTAGTGGGAGGCCCAGTGACGTTGATAACGGTAGTGGGAGGCCCAGTGACGTTAATAGTGGTAAAGGGAGGCCCCAGTGACGTTGATAATGGTAGAGGGAGGCCCAGTGACGTTGATAACGGTAAAGGGAGGCCCAGTGATGTTGATAATGGTAAAGGGAGGCCCAGTGACGTTGATAATGGTAAAGAGAGTCTGTAGGGGCTCCTGACCATTGTAGTCTGGTGGCCTGGCCGGGAGAAGAGGAGGGAGAGGGAGGGAGAAGGGGAGGGAGAAGGAGAAGGAGAAGAGGAGGGAGAAGGAGAAGAGGCGGGAGAAGGAGAAGGAGAAGAGGAGGGAGAAGGAGAAGAGGAGGCAGAGGGAGGAAGAAGCAGAAGGAGAAGACGAGGGAGAAGAGGAGGGAGAGGGAGAAGAGGAGGGAGAAGGAGAAGAGGAGGGAGAGGGAGGGAGGAAGAAGGAGAAGGAGAAGAGGAGGGAGAAGAGGAGGGAGAAGAGGAGGGATAGGGAGAAGAGAAGGGAGAGGGAGAAGAGGAGGGAGAAGGAGAAGGAGAAGAGGAGGGAGAAGGAGAAGAGGAGGGAGAGGGAGGGAGGAAGAAGGAGAAGGAGAAGGAGAAGAGGAGGGAGAGGGAGAAGAGGAGGGAGAGGGAGAAGGAGAAGAGGAGGGAGAAGGAGAAGGAGAAGGAGAAGAGGAGGGAGAAGAGTAGGGAGAGGGAGGAAGAAGAAGAGGAGGGAGAAGAGGAGGGAGAGGGAGAAGAGGAGGGAGAAGAGGAGGGAGAGGGAAAAGAGGAGGGAGAGGGAGGAAGAAGGAGAAGAGGAGGGAGAGGGAGGAAGAAGGAGAAGGAGAAGAGAAGGGAGAGGGAGGAAGAAGGGGAAGGAGAAGAGGAGGGAGAGGGAGGAAGAAGGAGAAGGAGAAGAGAAGGGAGAGGGAGGAAGAAGGGGAAGGAGAAGAGGAGGAAGAGGGAGAAGAGGAGGGAGAGGCAGAAGGAGGAGGGAGAGGGAGAAGGGGAGGCTGTGTAGTGGTCAGGAAAAGAGAGACAGGAAACCTAGTCATGGTCACCTCTCTTCACGGTTAGGGTAGGCCCCCCCACCTTCTGACTGCAGCTCCACTGTAATGCCACTGTTTGTAGGCCTCACAACCTGAATCCTTAGCGTACATTTTTGGTCGCCGTACGGTCTCCTCTCTGTTGGAGTTTGCAGTTCTACACTATACTAGAGTAGGCTAATTGGAAACAGTTTTGGAGGCGAGTTTCACGTCTTACAATGTAAAGTGTGGAGAACTTTGAAAATCATTATTCTATTACCATATGGCTTACCAACACGGCAATCAACTGTAACAGCTAGCCTTAACAGCTAGCCTAGCACGCTACTGCCAAACCAGACTGAACTCTCCTATGCTGACTTAAATAAATAAATAAATAATTGGTAATTTAGCAGACGCTCTTATCCAGAGCGACTTACAGGAGCAATTAGGGTTAAGTGCCTTGCTCAAGGGCACATCGACAGATTTTTCACCTAGTCGGCTCAGGGATTAGAACCAGCGACCTTTCGGTTACTGGCACAACGCTCTTAACCACTAAGCTACCTGCCGCCCATCGACTTCATGATAGTTCAATCTAAAACTAGTTATAAAACCAGAGTTATACCAAGAAAGGTCAGGTTTTGGTCATGAATTCTGACAAAGGTTTTAGCCGTTGAATAATTTTTGGCTAAAATGAGCTATCCCAGACGCAAAGACGTCATCAGACAAAAAGACCTATGGCCTAGTGACGTCAACATTATAGAAATAGACACAGAATGTCACGCACAATGGGGACTCTATTATTTTATGCAGTGTTGCATGTATAATGTGTGAATGACAGTCTTACGGAGAAAAGACAAATGGACATATTGGTATTCAGATAGGCGTCTAATTCAGCAAGAACAGTAGTCTATGGTCCTCTATGCAAACTCTCCACTGTTTGCGCATTTTACAGCAGATCCATGAAACGGCAGTAGCCGTTGACACACACAACCGCAGGATGCTACTCACTTTGCAAGTACGTCAATGTTAATCAAAGCAGTCTTCATATTGGACACTTTGCGCAGTCAAGACTAACAAAGACCTTTTGTGCTGTCACCAAGCAGAAGTAACATTAGTCCAATATTATTTCAACCAAGTCACATCTAGTTTCTGTGTCCTGACGAGTTACTAACCACATCACACAATATAATCTCAGCCATAGACTCAACGCACTTCAATGGTTTGTTTCAAGTTGTGTTGTGGTAAGTTTGTGTTGTTGTAGTAGTAAGTTTGTGGTTGCAATATGGTCATGTTGAGTAGCAATGATGTTGTGGTCAACACAACTACAACTCAACGTGTTATGTTGGGGTGCGTATGGTTTTGTTGTGGTTTCATTACGGTCGTGTTGTGGTTGCCTTATGGTCATGTTGTGTAGTGGTTGCATAATGGTTGTGTTGTGGTTGCATTACGGTCATGTTGTGTTCTGGATGCATTAAGATCATGTTGTGTTGTGGTTTCGTTAGAGTTATTTTGTGTTGGATTTGTGTTGTGGTTTCATTAAGAGTTATTTTGTGTTGGATTTGTGTTGTGGTTTCATTAAGAGTTATTTTGTGTTGGATTTGTGTTGCGTTATGGTCATATAAACAATAGTCCAGCTCAGTCTTACCTTGTTGGAGGCCATGTCGCTGACGGACCGGTAGGTCTGGATGGTTTCCAGCTGGTCCAGACACCAGTCCAGCTCCTCCATGGTCTCCATGGCCAGCTTCTGGTACGACTCGTCTGTCAACAGACACACAGCAGACACAAATTCAGGACCTAGCGGCTCCATGTCCGACACGGAGCATGGTGGGGGTCCCAGAGCAGGGAGGCCATGCCGTATGGGGGTCCCGGGTGGGGAGGCGTGAAGAGGCGAGCATTGCTCCTTCATCATACGTGGTGGTCCGGTTAACTCAAAGGCACTCTCAGTCAAGGAGAGCGGCTAAGAGTCGCAGTAGTGTTTCTGTCTCTCTCTGGGGCAATGTGTCCTCTCTCTCTCTCCCTCTCGCTCTCTCTCTCTCGCTACTCTGCTCCCCTTGTGGCGTTGATGTGTCACTAACCCCCCCTGCCTGAGGGGTGTTTGGGGGGAGGGGGGTGGAGCACTGCCAGCACACTCACCCACCCTCCTCGCACGAGACGCTTCACCGCACCACAAACATCACAACTGCTGCTACCAGACTCGTATTATCCTGCTCAGGTTATACACTCCCCCCCCCCCCTTCCCCAATACACATGTAAATATTGGACTATAAATGGTGCCTTCCTGTATTATACTTCCGCTAAAATGTTTATTCTATTCTACTGATCCATTTACTTTATGTTGGTATTCTTATCTTGTATAATTTCTTATTGTTGTTGCATTGTCCAGAAGGAACCTGCATGTAAGCATTTCGTTGGACGATGTATACCATGTGTATCCCGTACATACGACTAATAAAACTAGAAACATAGAGCACCAGGGCTCCAGTGTAGCATATACTGTATGTCTAATGGGGTTGGCTTGAGGAGGGCCCAGATCCTTAATACTCACACACGTGTTAACTGTTGCACATGCTGTATGTCTAGGAAACTTGTCATAAACTGGGAAAACGACACTGTTGCTCTTGGATAGAAGGGGAGAGTCATAGAAAGAGATAGAGGGGAGAAAGAGGGAGACATACGGATGTAGCATCTTAATTTGACCAGTATTGTCGCAGAAATATAATCCTGCAGCAGCAGGATTTGAACATTTAGTCCATAATGGTGCTTGATCAGTGGTTAGGCTATTAGCTGGACAAAATCAGACTACATGAAAAGTGCAATACTGTTAATATAACCAGGTTTTAGTGCGGTTTTCCAAGAATTTATGTAAATCACGAAGCTCATCTGCATTTCCTGCAAATTCTAAGCAACAAAAAGAGTGATCAAATTAAGATCCTACATCTGTAAGAACAGATAAAGGGGGAAATAGCGGTTACCATAGAAATTAGGATACAGAAATAGAGAAAGAGCGAAAGAGAGATTGATGATGGATAGATAGAAAGAAAGATTGGTGTTTTTTGAGGGGGAACTCAGATTTCACTGACATTTTCAACTTCTCCCTGACAGAGTCTGTAATACCTACATGTTTCAAGCAGACCACCATAGTCCCTGTGCCCATGAATGCCAAGGTAACCTGCCTAAATGACTACCGACTCGTAGCACTCACATCTGTAGCTATGAAGTATTTTGAAAGGCTGGTCATGGCTCACATCAACATCAACATTTACATTTTACATTTTAGTCATTTAGCAGACGCTCTTATCCAGAGCAACTTACAGTTAGTGAGTGCATACATTTTTCATACTGGCCCCCCGTGGGAAACGGACCCACAAACCTGGCGTTGCAAGCGCCATGCTCTACCAACTGAGCTACAGGAGGCCCTGGACCCACTCCAATTCGCATACCGCCCCAACAGATCCACAGATGACGCAATCTCTATTGCACTCCACACTGCCCTTTCTCACCTAGACAAAAATAACACCTACGTGAGAATGCTGTTCATTGACTACAGCTCAGCGTTCAACACCATAGTGCCCTAAAAGCTCATCACTAAGCTAAGGACCCTGGGACTAAATACCTCCCTCTGCAACTGGATCCTGGACTTCCTGACGGGCAGTCCCCAGGTGGTAAGGGTAGGTAACAACACATCTGCCACGCTGATCCTCAACACGGGGGCCCCTCAGGGATCCGTGCTTAGTCCCCTCCTGTACTCCCTGTTCACCCACGGCTGCATGGCCAAGCACGACTCCAACACCATCATTAAGTTTGCCGACGACACAACAGTGGTAGGCCTGATCACCGACAACGATGAGACAGCCTATAGGGAGGAGGTCAGAGAGCTGGCAGTGTGGTGCCAGGACAACAATCTCTCCCTCAATGTGAGCAAGATATATATTATATTATATATTATTATACAAAGGAGATGATCGTGGACTACAGGAAAAGGAGGGCAGAGCAAACCCCCATTCACATCGACAGGGCTGTAGTGGAGCGGGTCGAGAGCTTCAAGTTCCTTGGTGTCCACATCACCTACAAAACTATCCTGACCTACTTGTTGTGTGTATGTACTGACATGTACAGTTGAAGTCGGAAGTTTACATACACCTTAGCCAAATACATTTAAACTCAGTTTTTCACAATTCCTGACATTTAATCCTAGTAAAAATTCCCTGTCTTAGGTCAGTTAGGATCACCACTTTATTTTAAGAATGTGAAATGTCAGAATAATAGTAGAGAGAATGATTTATTTAAGCTTTTATTTATTTCATCACATTCCCAGTGGGTCAGAAGTTTACATGCACTCAATTAGTATTTGGTAGCATTGCCTTTAAATTGTTTAACTTGGGTCAAAAGTTTCGAGTAGCCTTCCACAAGCTTCCCACAATAAGTTGGGTGAATTTTGGCCCATTCCTCCTGACAGAGCTGGTGTAACTGAGTCAGGTTTGTAGGCCTCCTTGCTCGCACACGCTTTTTCAGTTCTGCCCACACATTTTCTATAGGATTGAGGTCAGGGCTTTGTGATGGCCACTCCAATACCTTGACTTTGTTGTCCTTAAGCCATTTTGCCACAACTTTGGAAGTATGCTTGGGGTCATTGTCCATTTGGAAGACCCATTTGCGACGAAGCTTTAACTTCCTGACTGATGTCTTGAGATGTTGTTTCAATATATCCACATCATTTTCCTTCCTCATGATGCCATCTATTTTGTGAAGTGCACCAGTCCCTTCTGCAGCAAAGCACCCCCACAGCATGATGCTGCCACCCCCGTGCTTCACGGTTGGGATGGTGTTCATCGGCTTGCAAGCATCCCCCTTTTTGTTTCATCAGACCAGAGGACATTTCTCCAAAAACTATGATCTTTGCATGTGCAGTTGCAAACCGTAGTCTGGCTTTTTTATGGCAGTTTTGGAGCAGTGGCTTCTTCCCATGGTGTTTATCCTTGCGTATTATTGTTTGTACAGATGAACGTGGTACCTTCAGGCCTTTGGAAATTGCTCCCAAGGATGAACCAGACTATAATCTGCGTGTAAACAATTGTTGGAAAAATTACTTGTGTCATGCACAAAGTAGATGTCCTAACCGACTTGCCAAAACTATAGTTTGTTAACAAGAAATGTGTGGAGTGGTTGAAAAAAACGAGTTTTAATGACTCCAACCTAAGTGTATGTAAACTTCCGACTTCATCTGTAGATACTTTTGTACCTGTTTCCTTCAGCATCTTCACAAGGTCCTTTGCTATCGTTCTGGGATTGATTTGCAGTTTTCGCACCAAAGTACGTTCATCTCTAGGAGACAGAACGCGTCTCCTTCCTGAGCGGTATGACAGCTGCGTGGTCCCATGGTGTTTATACACTGCTCAAAAAAAATTAAGGGAACACTTAAACAACACATCCTAGATCTGAAATAATGAAATAATCTTATTAAATACTTTTTTCTTTACATAGTTGAATGTGCTGACAACAAAATCACACAAAAATTATCAATGGAAATCAAATGTATCAACCCATGGAGGTCTGGATTTGGAGTCACCCTGAAAATTAAAGTGGAAAACCACACTACAGGCTGATCCAACTTTGATGTAATGTCCTTAAAACAAGTCAAAATGAGGCTCAGTAGTGTGTGTGGCCTCCACGTGCCTGTATGACCTCCCTACAACGCCTGGGCATGCTCCTGATGAGGTGGCGGATGGTCTCCTGAGGGATCTCCTCCCAGACCTGGACTAAAGCATCCGCCAACTCCTGGACAGTCTGTAGTGCAACGTGGCGTTGGTGGATGGAGCGAGACATGATGTCCCAGATGTGCTCAATTGGATTCAGGTCTGGGGAACGGGCGGGCCAGTCCATAGCATCAATGCCTTCCTCTTGCAGGAACTGCTGACACACTCCAGCCACATGAGGTCTAGCATTGTCTTGCATTAGGAGGAACCCAGGGCCAACCGCACCAGCATATGGTCTCACAAGGGGTCTGAGGAGCTCATCTCGGTACCTAACGGCAGTCAGGCTACCTCTGGTGAGCACATGGAGGGCTGTGCGGCCCCCCAAAGAAATGCCACCCCACACCATGACTGACCCACCGCCAAACCGGTCATGCTGGAGGATGTTGCAGGCAGCAGAACATTCTCCACGGCGTCTCCAGACTCTGTCACGTCTGTCACATGTGCTCAGTGTGAACCTGCTTTCATCTGTGAAGAGCACAGGGCGCCAGTGGCGAATTTGCCAATCTTGGTGTTCTCTGGCAAATGTCAAACGTCCTGCACGGTGTTGGGCTGTAAGCACAACCCCCACCTGTGGACGTCGGGCCCTCATACCACCCTCATGGAGTCTGTTTCTGACCGATTGAGCAGACACATGCACATTTGTGGCCTGCTGGAGGTCATTTTGCAGGGTTCTGACAGTGCTCCTCCTGCTCCTCCTTGCACAAAGGCGGAGGTAGCGGTCCTGCTGCTGGGTTGTTGCCCTCCTACGGCCTCCTCCACGTCTCCTGATGTACTGGCCTGTCTCCTGGTAGCGCCTCCATGCTCTGGACACTACGCTGACAGACACAGCAAACCTTCTTGCCACAGCTCGCATTGATGTGCCATCCTGGATGAGCTGCAATACCTGAGCCACTTGTGTGGGTTGTAGACTCCGTCCCATGCTACCACTAGAGTGAAAGCACCGCCAGCATTCAAAAGTGACCAAAACATCAGCCAGGAAGCATAGGAACTGAGAAGTGGTCTGTGGTCACCACCTGCAGAACCACTTCTTTATTGGGGGGTGTCTTGCTAATTGCCTATAATTTACACCTGTTGTCTATTCCATTTGCACAACAGCATGTGAAATTTATTGTCAATCAGTGTTGCTTCCTAAGTGGACAGTTTGATTTCACAGAAGTGTGATTGACTTGGAGTTACATTGTGTTGTTTAAGTGTTCCCTTTATTTTTTTGAGCAGTGTACTTGTGTACTATTGTTTGTACAGATGAACGTGGTACCTTCAGGCATTTGGAAATTGCTCCCAAGGATGAACCAGACTTGTGGAGGTCTACAATTTCTTTTCTGAGGTCTTGGCTGATTTCTTTTGATTTTCCCATGATGTCAAGCAAAGAGGCACTGAGTTTGAAGGTAGGCCTTGAAATACATCCACAGGTACACCTCCAATTGACTCAATTGATGTCAATTAGCCTATCAGAAGCTTCTAAAGCCATGACATAATTTTCTGGAATTTTCCAAGCTGTTTAAAGGCACAGTCAACTTAGTGTATGTAAACTTCTGACCCACTGGACTTGTGATATAGTGAATTATAAGTGAAATAATCTGTCTGTAAACAATTGTTGGAAAAATTACTTGTGTCATGCACAAAGTAGATGTCCTAACTGACTTGCCAAAACTATAGTTTGTTGACAAGAAATTTGTGGAGTGGTTGAAAAATGAGTTTTAATGACTCCAACCTAAGTGTATGTAAACTTCCGACTTCAACTGTATGTGTAACTGATATATGCACACACACACCACATGTTAATGTTTTTAAATGTATGTAAATTGTAAAGTCATTTGTCTTTAATGACTTCTTCGTTATATGTAGGACCCCAATAAGACTAGCTATCTACATTGGCGTCGGCTAATGGGGATCCTAATCAATCAAAATCATCGTCCAAACACACCAAGACAGTCGTGAAGAGGGCACGACAATGCCTATTCACTCTCAGGAGACTGAAAAGATTTGGCATAGGTCCTTAGATCCTCAAAAAGTTCTACAGCTGCACCATCAAGATAATCCTGACTGGTTGCATCACTGCCTGGTATGGCAACTGCTCGGCCTCCGACCGTAAGGCGCTACAGAGGGTAGTGCGTACGGCCCAGTACATCACTGGGGCCAAGCTCCCTGCCATCCAGGACCTCTATACCAGGTGGTGTCAGAGGAAGACCCTACAAATTATCAAAGACTCCAGCCACTGTTCTCTCTGCTACCGGTACCCCCTGTATACAGCCTTGTTATTGTTATTTTATTGTGTTACTTTTTTTAAACTTGAGTTTATTTAGCTAAAATGTTCTTACTCTGCATTGTTGGTTAAGGGCTCGTAAGCATTTCTTGGTAAGGTCTACACCTGTTGTATTCGGCGCATGTGACAAATACAATTTGATTTGATGGCCACTCTTTTTGACAATACACCAGTTTAAAGTATAGGTGACACGATGTGCTTTTATCTGAGTTATTGACACAAATCGTTGTAACACACACTGGTTTGTCCCGTTGTGCGAAGGCAGAGTAGTCTTTTTGGTGCATACTAAAAGCCAGGGAATGGGGACTCTGTTCTGCAACATTCTCAGCAACAAATGAGTACGCACCGAAAAGTCTACTCTGCCTTTGAACGTTTTCTGTGGGAATCCCATTTTTTACATTTGACATTTTAGTCATTTAGCAGACGCTCTTATCCAGAGCGACTTACAGTTAGTGAGTGCATACACTTTGAAGGCTTCACATATGGAACCGATTGGACCCATGTGCTTCGCACAACGGAACAAACCAGTGTGTGTTACAACGACTTGCATCAATAACTCGGATAAGAGATCAAAGCGCTTTGACATCACAGTGACGGCACCGTCATGTCACCTATAAACTGGTGTAATGTTAAAAAGAGAGGCCATGAAATAAGAGTTCCCCCTCAAAAAAACAGAAGGTGAGTAACCGCAGAGGCACTTATGTTCACTCTACCTCTTTCATGGAGACTGGACTATACCCATGTATAACAGGGGTGGTTAGGTGAACTATGCTTGCGTGATGAGAATAATTGTCTAAGACCTGAAGACTTGTGTTAGCTCCTCAAGCGAATGTCAGGCTTTAGCTCAGAGGAGTTAGAGTCTTGTGGCATGCAGGAGACCCGGGTTTGAATCCTGGTTGGTCACACACAGGTGTCGTAGCGGCGGATCAGAGTGAAATGTGCCACATCAAAAGGTGATGCGCAACCTTGACTAAGATCTGAAGACTTTTGTTAGCTCCCCAAGCTAAGCAAGAAACGTGCCACAGCTTCATCAAAGGGGATCCTTCATAAGGGGGTGTGTTGCTGAAACCCAGCAGGCACCACAAAGCAGCTGTCTGGCCCGAGTGGTCGGGGGGGCGAGACGTGCCAAGAAGGTGCAACCACATCCTGCCTTTTCCCTCCATGGAGGATGTATAAAGAGATATTAGAGGGTTTCATAGTGCAGTCGGTCCACCAACATCAAAGACCACTGACTGAATCATCTAAACTGCCTGTTATGTGATTCCCTTCATAGGAGAAATAAGTGGCGGTTGGTTGGTTCATTCTGTTCACATACAGGAGTTATTAGGGAGGTGTACATGACAACGTCACCTGACCACGACAAACTCTGGTAGGTGAATTACTTAGGGCCCAGAATATTTCAGAGTCAAGTCATGTGGTCAGAAAAAGCTTGTGGCCCTATATAAAAAAACATAATTTACAGGAAAGGTATGTTGGGATGAAACCAGAACAGGAAAGGTATGTTGGGATGAAAGCAGAACTGAGCAGTTGGCCAAAGACTTGCAAAATGTGCGGCACAATCTAGTGTTGTGAGTCATCGTGACAAAATATGCATTGAGGTTTTGACACATACAATGTTTCACTTCTTGTAGTAAGGAGTTGTAGTGTTTGAACTCAACCGAGAACAGAAAGGACCCTAGTACCTACTTGATTATAAATGCACCGCTATATGGGTCAGGAGACGTTTCACAATGTCAACAGTCAACGGTGGCGGGCATGACGCATTACTGGGTTCTGAAACTTAACTCAGAGACAGATCGCGACATACTTTTCCAGATGACAGGCCTTTTTTTCAGACAGACTGAGGTCTTCTTTTATTCGCAGCCAGACACAGTCGGTCTTAATGCTTCGGCCATATGCTGGGAGCCTGGGAGGACAACAGGCCTCAGTGTAGACTCAGCCCGCTGTCCTCTCTCTTGCTCTCCTCTCTCTCAGTCCTCTCTCCTCTCCATCTCTCTCTCTCCCTCGTTCCCTCTCTCCGGCCCACAAACCAGCCTCTGTCAGAGACCCATCAGTAACACCCACTAAATCAAATCTAACTTTATTTATAGAGCACATTTCTTACACGGGATTCATTTCTAATAAATCAAATAATAAAAGGTGAGAAAGATAAAATACGTCTCCTAAATTAGACATATTAAAACAGCAGAACAATATCAAATTCAGTGCCTTGCAAAAGTATTCATCCCCCTTGGTGTTTTTCCTATTTTGTTGCATTACAACCTGTAATTTAAATAGATTTTTATTTGGATTTCATGTAATGAACATACACAAAATAGTCAAAATTGGTGAAGTGAAATGAAAAAAAATAACTTGCTATGAAGCCCCTAAATAAGATCTGGTGCAACCAATTACCTTCAGAAGTCACATAATTAGTTAAATAAAGTCCACCTGTGTGCAATCTAAGTGTCACATGATCTGTCACATGATCTGAGTATATATACACACACCTGTCCTGAAAGGCCCGAGAGTCTGCAACACCACCAAGCAAGCGGCACCATGAAGCTCTCCAAACAGGTCAGGGACAAACTTTGAACATCCCACGGAGCACCATTAAATCCATTATTAAAAAATTTAACGAATATGGCACCACAACAAACCTGCCAAGAGAGGGCCGCCCACCAAAACTCACGGACCAGGCAAGGAGGGCATTAATCAGAGGCAACAAAGAGACCAAAGATAACCCTGAAGGAGCTGCAAAGCTCCACAGCGGAGATTGGAGTATCTGTCCATAGGACCACTTTAAGCCGTACACTCCACAGAGCTGGGCTTTACGGAAGAGTGGCCAGAAAAAAGCCATTGCTTAAAGAATAAAATAAGCAAACACGTTTGGTGTTTGCCAAAAGGCATGTGGGAGACTCCCCGAATATATGGAAGAAGGTACTCTGGTCAGATGAGACTAAAATTGAGCTTTTTGGCCATCAAGGAAAACGCTATGTCTGGCGCACACCCAACACCTCTCATCACCCCGAGAACACCATCCCCACAGTGAAGCATGGTGGAGGCAGCATCATGCTGTGGGGATGTTTTTCATCGGCAGGGACTGGGAAACTGGTCAGAATTGAAGGAATGATGGATGGCGTTAAATACAGGGAAATTCTTGAGGGAAACCTGTTTCAGTCTTCCAGACATTTGAGACTGGGACGGAGGTTCACCTTCCAGCAGGACAATGACCCTAAGCATACTGCTAAAGCAACACTCGAGTGGTTTAAGGGGAAACATTTAAATGTATTGGAATGGCCTAGTCAAAGCCCAGACCTCAATCCAATTGAGAATCTGTGGTATGACTTAAAGATTGCTGTACACCAGCGGAACCCATCCAACTTGAAGGAGCTGGAGAAGATTTGCCTTGAAGAATGGTCAGAAATCCCAGTGGCTAGATGTGCCAAGCTTATAGAGACATACCCCAAGAGACTTGCAGCTGTAATTGCTGCAAAAGGTGGCTCTACAAAGTATTGACTTTGGGGGGGGGCGGGGGGGGGGGGGTGAATAGTTATGCACGCTCAAGTTTTCTTGTCTTATTTCTTGTTTGTTTCACAATAAAAAATATTTTGCATCTTCAAAGTGGTAGGCATGTTGTGTAAATCAAATGATACAAACCCCCCAAAAATCTATTTTAATTCCAGGTTGTAAGGAACAAAATAGGAAAAATGCCAAGGGAGGTGAATACTTTCGCAAGCCACTGTAACAGTGGACCTGAGAGACTCATTAAAATAAATAAAACTAGGGCAGGCCTGGGCATCCGCCCCCACAGCCCACCTCCGTCCACCAGCCACCTCACACTGCCCCTTTCTCTCCCCTTAAACCCCCCTCTCCACCCCTACCTTCACGCCTCAATGAAGACATGACATAGCTGGTCAAACCTATACATTAGACCAAACTGAGCGAAGGAAGCCAACTGGAGGGCTGGCCATGGCAAAGTGACCTTATAAATCACTTCTATGTCATTCTATGGGCCATGCTATGGACCAGTTCATTTACAGGCAAGTGCAGTAGCCATGCCCCAAAACTCAGTAAATGTGCTATAACAAGGGGCCGGGAGTTTTTCCTGTTCAGGTTTTTCCTGTGATCAGGAAAGAACTCTGAGCCCTGAGTGACTATATCGAGTAAACACGTTTTTGACTTCTGAGAAAGAAGTTGTAGAGCTTATAGTAAAAGCTAATAAATATTAACCGGAGTACCTTGGAGATTTAAAACTATTGCCTTTGTATAGGGTGGCTGGATACCAATGTAAAAAAAACGTAGCAATCAATTATCAAGTGGCCTTTGATGTTATACACTACCAGTCAAAGTTTTAGAACACCTACTCATTCAAGGGTTTTTCTTTATTTTTACATTGTAGAATAATAGTGAAGACATCAAAAATATGAAATAACACATATGGAATCATGTAGTAACCAAAAAAGTGTTAAACAAATCAAAATATATTTTCTATTTGAGATTCTTCAAATAGCCACCCTTTGCCTTGATGACAGCTTTGCACACTCTTGGCATTCTCTCAATCAGCTTCATGAGGTAGTCACCTGGAATGCATTGCAATTTACAGGTGAGCCTTCTTAAAATATATAATTTGTGGAATTTCTTTCCTTCTTAATTCTTTTGAGCCAATCAGTTGTGTTGTGACAAGGTAATGCGTCATGCCTGCCACCGTTGACTGTTGACATTGTGAAACGTCTCCTGACCCACTCTACAAGGTGGGTGTCAGAAACGTTCCACAGGGATGTTGGCCCTTGCTGACGCAATGGCTTCATGCAGTTGCTGCAGATTGGACAGGGTACATTCATGCTGTGAACAGGCCGTTCCATCTCAACCCAAAAGATGCTCTATTGGGTTGAGGTCTGAGGACTGCGCAGGCCATTCAAGTAAACTGAACTCGCTGTCATGTTCCAGGCAATGTTTTTCCACTCCTCAGTTGTCCAGTGTTGATGATCGTGTGCCCACTGGAGCCGCTTCTTCTTGTTTTTAGCTGATCTGAGTGGAACCCAGTGTGGTCGTCTGCTGCAATAGCCCATCCATGACAAGGATCGACGAGTTGTGCGTTCCGAGATGCCGTTCTGCACACCCCTGTGGTACTGCGCATTATTTGTGTGTTTGTGGCCCTCCTGTTAGCTTACATGATTATTGCCATTCTCCTTCGACCTCTCTCATCAACAAGCTGATTTCGCCCACAGGATTGCCGCTGATTGGATGTTTTTTGTGTGTCGCACCATTCTCAGTAAACCGTAGATACTGTCGTGCGTGAAAAGCCCAGGAGGCCGGACGTTTCTGAGATACTGGATCCGGTGCGCCTGGCACCGACAATCATACCACGCTCAAAGTCGCTTAGGTCACTCGTTTTGCCCATTCTAACGTTCAATCGAACAGTAACTGAATACCTTGATGCCCGTCTGCCTGTTTTATATAGCAAGCCACGGCCACGTGACTCACTGTCTGTAAGAGACATCCAATTGGTTCACTCCTACAGACAGTGAGTCACGCGGCCGTGGCTTGCTATATACAGTAAAACAGGCAGACCGTCACAGGCATTCAGTTACTGTTTGATTGAATGTTAGAATGGGCTGCAACGGCCGGCCTCCTGGGCTTTTCAAGCACGACAGTGTCTAGGGTTTCGGATCTACGGGGGTCATGTTCAATAGGCACAAAGTTGACGAAAACACTCAGAAACAGAGTGAAACAAGGAGGTAGTCTCTGAAACGTTGTTCCCTAATGAACACAACCCAGGCTATGGAGGTAGGTTTGACTTAGTCTGGCTGGAAGAAAGCAAACGGTTCTGAAGTATCTGCACGCACACGTCTCACCCCTCCCACCTCACAGCAGAGGGAGTCACAAACAGTCACACAAACTTCCCTTTGGTTGTTTGTGTTAGTCTGTCCTCCACAAGTGTCCTGATGGCCAGGGGAAGGAAGCGAGCGATAGACAACAGCGAATCACCCAAGTGTCAAGCCTCCTGCCCGGAGAGAGAGAAGAGAAATAGTCAGAAAGAGAGAGAGAGAGAGAAGGACACAGAGCGAGAGAGAGAGAGAGAGAGAGAGAGAGAGAGAGAGGACACAGAGCGAGAGAGAGAGAGAGAGAGAGAGAGAGAGAAGAGAGAGAGAGAGAGCGAGAGAGAGAGAGAGAGAGAGAGGCCTCCACCTTCAACCTGTTTGTCTGATTCTTCTAATAGAGACGTGAGGGGAGATCGGATGAGCCAATGACGACCTGTCCTGATCACCTAGGAGTCATCCAGAAGTCTGGAAAAATGGACACACTAACGCAATAAGCATTTCTTGTTGACATGTTGTTGACGACATCTACAAGATTTATGTCAAGATGTGGACAGCTGATGAGTAGATTGGGGAAATTCCCACAAATCCACTCCACTGAATGCACAGGAAAACAAGTATTTTCTCACGTTCATCATCAGTTCATAAACTAGATTGATGGGGGAATTTGAATTTACAAGTGCGGCACAATTTCTTTAAACAAAACAACAGTCAAGTCTGCTGAGTTTGACACCCTCCCTGCCACAAACACACCCGCACACAACCGGATCCCTGTCCTCTGGGCCCGACACAGGGAAAACACGACATGGATTTGCCATGACGGAGTGGACTAACACTGGACAGGACTGCTGTATAACTGACTGAAGAGTGAAGTCTTATGTGCTGTCAATTGACTCGACAACACACACAAAGGTGTACACACACACAAAATGAGGACATGCACAAATGTACTCAACTTAGGCATACTGTATATACACATTTTCATTGACTATAATTGCATATACTTGTCTGCAATTGCTTAGTGACATCAAAGCAGAATTTGAAGGAATAAACCCCCCTGTTTCAGTCACCTGTTTTACATTCCGCTACGCACTAATCAACCTCTCATGGTTTACAATATGAAACTGAAGGTGGATGTTTTGACCCATACCCATTGCGAATTACGCAGTCAAGTGTGTGTTTGGTTTCTGGGCTAGGAATGTGTATGTTAGTAATGTATTGTCTTGTTGAGTTATCTCATTTTCCAGAGTCACGTGTCTCTGCCTTTGGGAAAGGGCATACTGAGATAAACATTCAGCATACAGTAGAGGTCAGGCCAGGGATCATCAACTAGATTCAGATTTTCTCTTGAGCGGAGGGTCAGGGGGCCGGAACATAATTACAAATAATTTGTAGACAGAAAATTGACCGCAAGAAGCCCAAACAGATATAATGTTTGCCTAAAACATCCTACCGGTTGGGGAACCCTGGTCTAGGCTGTTTGATGTAAACACACACAGCTGCCTCCAAAGATACTGTGCATAAACAAAGATGTCAAACTTATGTCTGTCTGACACAGAAACATTCACACGTTCACGCACACACACACGCACACACACAGGCATACAAAGTATGCACAAACATTCTACCCAACACCTGAGAAACTTTGAGCTTGAGTTTCATGCACATATCTTCGGTTAAGATTTCCCCCATCAAAGCCTACAAAAATACAAACTCTTCAAGACACATGCTCTGTTCCAAAGTCCACAGTAGTAAAATTAAGTAACGCATTGGGCATGCATTCTAAGGAGTATTTTTGTATGGCATTGGAAGGACAGAAACACTGTATAAACATCCCTAAGGGTCCCATTCATACAGTCACTGGTACAGTAAACATACATTTTCTGAGAGGCCGCTCAAAGGGCGTCAGTTAAAACGTTACCATCCCCTCTTAAGAAGATGAACAAACCAGCTTGCCACAATCCCAGCTCATGCTTTCAGACCCAACCATGTATCCCCCAACTAGCTTACACGCCGAGGTAATATTGCACTAATGCCCAGTGATACACTCTTAGATTTCTTTTTTTATTTCACCCTTTTATTTCAGGTAAGCCAGTTGAGAACAAGTTCTCATTTACAACTGCGACCTGGCGTTCTTTGTCTGTCCCCATAAGAGAACCCTTTTTTGGTTCCAAGTAGAACCCTTTTAGCACCTTTTTTTCTAAGAGTGTAGCCGTTAAAGGTAGAATACTGAATTGTGATCATTGTCTGTCAAAAGATGTCAGAACCACGTATTTCCCTGACAAAAAGGCCTTTATCCAGACAGTTTCCCTTGGCCCTATGCAGTCTCAGAAGGTTCTCTCTCACTCTCACGCAAAACATGCTCCATCTCTCTGGTTCCTGTAAAGCATCATGCACTGGGCAAACATTGGAGAAACGCAGGTATCCTTCTCCATAATGATGTGGTTCATTAATGAAAGAGACTACTGCCTAATCTAACAAAACACGGACGCAAAACAGGAAGAATCTGTTCTCCCTTTCTTTTCCATTTCCTGTCGATGAAATTCTATTGGCTTTGACAAACAGAAGACAGAGCTGGATAGCAATGGGAGGATGCAAGGTTCTTTCCTATTGGCACGTTTGTTCATTGTTATGGTTCAAAATCAGTATTAACAATGAATTGTTAGTGAAGTTGTCATCATCCGTTGAGTTCCTACAAAGGCATTTAGGGTCGAGGTTTGAAGAGTGATGGATGTAGACTTGAGTAGGGGTGCTAACCTCCCAATCTGGCCCTCACCCCCCCCCCCCCCCCCCGTCCCCTGTAACTATTCCCCAGGTCGTTGCTGTAAATGAGAATGTGTTCTCAGTCAACTTACCTGGTATAGGTTACATTTATTTCAACAACAACAACAACAACAAAAAGATGCTAAAATGTGGCACCTACTACCATTTTGAGAGGGGCATCAGAATGCTGAATGCAACCAGATAGGTTTCATGGTATCCTTGCTAGTGTTAAACAGTGTTAGTGGAATAATGTGTGTGTGTGTGTGTGTGCGTCAGATATACACCAAGCTTTCCATTCTGGTTCTGTCTGTGTGTACATTGTGTTTCCTTGTGGGTCCTTTACCCTCCTTTGGTTAGTTTCAGCATACCCTTTTCCACAGAGTTGGTGTGGTGGTATGTGTGCCTGCCTCTGCGTGCGCACATGATGGAAGGACAATTCAACACTCCTCAGAATTGTCTTATCTTGTATTTTTTTCCTGAACGTCCACACATCTGTGGTGATAGGATGTGCCGAGGGGCCATTTGTGGGCCCGTCTGACGTCAATGGACCTGGACAGACCCACCAAACAGGAACCCAAAACATCCCCCCTTCTTCCTCCACGTTTTTATCTGGGCAGACTGGAGAAACCGCTTCTCAAGTCTATCACTTTTTCTCTTCTCAGACTTTCTATCTCATCCCTTCTCTCTTGATTGTGATGTCAGAGCAAGGGAAGTTTTGTGTTGTTGTTAAGTCATCACGGTTCATTTCCTGTGATTATGACATCATTGCACCCTTCAGATGTGAGGGGAGCAAACCTGGGATCAAATAGTTTGTTTTCTTTCAAATTAACATTTGCTTGAGCCAGTCTGGAGTGTTAGACGGGTAGAGTTTGCACTTTTGGAATGATTCCATTGGTTCCATTGAGCCAGGGAAGCTCAATCAAAACGCACAAAGTGTTTGAAAGGAAAACTAATACTGTTTGAACCCGGGTCTGGAGGGCAGCTTGTTTTTATGTCCATGTTTTTATGGTCCATCCCTCCCTCTTTGGCTGTGTCTATTTGCCTGTCAGTCTTTGTCTGTCTGTGGCACCAAATCACCCTGCCTTTTGGCAACATACACTTATGTTTTGGGTCTTCTGAAAAAAAAGTAGATATGTTCTATGACCACCAGCGTGTAATGCCGTGAGTAGCTTTGAATGCTTATAGCAAGTCATAGAATGTATACTCATCCTTTGAATGTAATTTCAGTGATTCCTCATTAATGTAATGTTACTAAGGGGATGGGTTAAGTAGTATACAGTGTTTGGAATGGGCATCATCAGAGAGCTCACCTGACTGACAGACTCTGGTGACGGGAGGCTGGGGGCCAGCAGGTGATCTCCTAAAACAAGGTGGAGCGAAACACGGGATATCTGGATTAAAAGGATCTCTCTCTCTCTCTCTCTCTCTCTCTCTCTCTCTCTCTCTCTCTCTCTCTCTCTCTCTCTCTCTCTCTCTCTCTCTCTCTCTCTCTCTCTCTCTCTCTCTCTCTCTCTCTCTCTCTCTCTCTCTCTCTCTCTCTCTCTCTCTCTCTCTCTCTCTCTCTCTCTCTCTCTCTCTCTCTCTCTCTCTCTCTCTCTCTCTCTCTCTCTCTCTCTCTCACACACACACACACACACACACTCATGGCATCTGAATAAAGTTCATTACTATCAGCTCTGTGTTAACCCTCATATCCATGTCTGTGTTTGGGGTCAATATTTCCTCATGGTCTGAAGGTCATACAACAGTCAATGACCTGCAAGTCAAATTCTGTTCTTAAAACCTATCGTAGTGTGTCTGCCACAGGTAATAGCTTAAGTATTGAGCTTTTAGGATTTAGTATTCATGATACAATCACTTTGCCTATTGTATTGTATATGAAGTTTTGAAATATATCTACCTGATATTAGTGTGTATATATAATGAACAAAAATATAAACGCAACATGTAAAGTGTTGGTACCATGTTTCATGAGCTGAAATAGTAGATCCCTAAAAAAATTCATACGCACATAAAAAGCTTATTTATCTCTTTTTGTGCACAAATGTGTTTACATCCCTGTTAGTGAGCATTTCTCCTTTGCCAAGATAATCCATCCACCTGACAGGTGTGGCATATCAAGAAGCTGATTAAACGGCATGATCATTACACAGGTGCACCTTGTGCTGGGGATAATAAAAGGCCACTCTAAAATGTGCAGTTTTGTCACACAACACAATGCCACAGATGTCTCAAGTTTTGAGGGAGTGTGCAATTGACATGCTGACTGCAGGAAGGTCCACCAGAGCTGTTGCCAGATAATTTAATGTTAATTTCTCTACCATAAGCCACCTCCAACATCGTTTTAGAGAATTTGGCAGTACATCCAACCGGACTCACAACCGCAGACCACGTGTAACCACGCCAGCCCAGGACCTCCACATCCAGTTTCTTCACCTGCAGGATCGTCTGAGACCAGCCACCCGGACAGCTGATGAAACTGAGGAGTATTTCTGTCTGTAATAAAGCCCTTTTGTTAGGAAAAACTTATTCTGATTGGCTGGGCCTGGCTCCCCAGTGGGTGGCCCTTGCTTCCAAGTGGGTGGGCCTATGCCCTCCCAGGCCCACCCATGGCTGTGCCCCTGCCCAGTCATGTGAAATCCATAGATTAGGGCCTAATGAATTTATTTAAATTGACGGATTTCCTTATATAAGCTGTAACTCAGTAAAATCGTTGAAATTGTTGCGTTTATATTTTTGTTCAGTATAGCATACACATACACTATAATATACACTGAGTCGACAAAACATTAGGCACATCTTCCTAATATTGAGTTGCACCCCCTTTTGCCCTCAGAACAGCCTCAGTTCATCAGGGCATGGACTGTACAAGGTATCGAAAGCGTTCCACAGGGATGATGGCCCTTGTTGACTCCAGTGCTTCCCACAGTTGTGTCAAGTTGGCTGGATGTCCTTTGGGTGGTGGAACATTATTGATACACACAGGAAACTGTTGAGCATGAAAAACCCAGCATCGTTGCAGTTCTTGACACACTCAAACCGGTGCGCCTGGCACCTACTACCATACCCCGTTCAAAGGCACTTAAATATTTTGTCTTGCCCATTCACCCTCTGAATGGCACACATACACAATCCATGTCTCATTAACCTGTCTCCTCCCCTTCATCTACACTGATTTAAGTGGATTTAACAGGTGACATCAATAACGGATCATCGCTTTCACCTGGATTCACCTGGTCAGTCTATGTCATGGAAAGAGCAGGTGTTCCTAATGTTTTGTACACTCAGTGTATATACAGAAATATGTTTTAACAATTCATATCTTAATACATCATTCCTACTTGGATTTCAACATTATAAGTACAACAGTGCACATGCTTGGCAGCCATACAAACTAAGACACGTTTTGTACAATCAATCCTCATGAAATAAATTAAGAAATAGCTTAAAGTAATACGTTTTGTACAATCAATCCTTGTAAAATAAGACATGGCTTGTAGTCCACCATAATGTATTTTGGTGTGGCGTCTCAGTATGAAATCATCAACTGGACACAAGTGCCACCTCGTGGTTGACTGAAGCCTCAACGCCCAACTCACAAAGGCGCTGGTGGCTCATTCTGTGACCCACTGGTGACACTAAGTGATGGGTGTTGGTAATGTATTTACATTTTAGATGGAAGCACATTTTAGTACAGGCGCACAATCATACATCACGCCCCTGTGAGAAAACAACAACTGTAGGGACACTTACTTGGAGGTACATTGTACATTGGTCAAGGTGGTGAAGTTGTTCCGTACTGTGCGAAGACTGGCAAGAACCTAAAGCCAGAGCACATCTAATGTTCACTTACGTGTCATCATTCCATGGTCATTTTCTTAAAACAATCCACACATTTCTTAAAAATGTATTTCCATGTAGATTCACGAACAGAGAAAACATTTACCTGAGCAAAGGGGGTCACGATCAGGTCTTCTCCATGCCTGAAGAGAAACAATCAAAAGGGGATGAACAGCGATTCAAATATAAACCCTGAAAATCCCTAAAAAGAAATGTCTTAGCCAATAAAAGCCATTGGTTGGATAATAATACAAAAGTCATTATTATACAACCAACCACTTTCCCTGGGTTTCAGACAGAACAAGGTTGAGTGATATGATTGAGCTGAGCATATACGCATTGGAACAAGTTGCAAATATATTCCAATCCTGTATATTTGTTAGAATGTGTCAAGCTGACTCACAGTTCTCCGACGATAGAGGAGTTCCGCGACAACTCGCGGGACTTGGGCGACAGGTCGTAGTCCGAGTCGGAGCGGTAGAGGAAGGACTCTCGGCGCTGCCCGTGGGCCCCCAGGTTGGGGTGCAGGACCAGGCCGGTGCCAGGGGACGCCTGGGGATCCCAGGGGCTGCAGCATGCAGACGGGCCATTCTCCACATCGAAGCTAGGACATGGGAGAAAGATAGATATACCTATTTTAGGCTTAAACACAGCAGAGACTCACAGAGTAGAGTAGAGCGAAATTGTCCACCCCGGAGTGGTAATTTGTCTTGGGTTACTTAACCAATCAGGTCGTGACAAAATAATGACTTAGCCAATCAGGTCATGACAAAAGAATGACTTAGCCTATCAGGTCATGACAAAAGAATGACTTAGCCAATCAGGTCATGACAAAAGAATGACTTAGCCAATCAGGTCATGACAAATGAGATTGCCAGTAGTCTGATCAGATAAACTGGCTGTGTTGTTCTATGGGTCAAGGATCTTTTCACTACTACAGCATCCTTGTTGGGCCTATACTTCTTGATAATATATTATATTTATATAGCGCTTTTCAAGGACCCAAAGGTCTGAGAGGTATAGAGATATACAGTATAACACCATTTCTTTACTCTATTTAATTCAATGGTCTGAGGATTCAGTTGTGGGGACTGGGGAGGCAGATGAATTGTGGGGATTGTCCTTTGTGACTGGATGGACCCATCTCAATATTTGCCCAACAGCATTTACCCCCACTGGAATCCCTATGTGTAGGATTATCCATTTCCCACGGAGGCATTTCCTACTCCCCCACCTCTCAGCAACCATGAGATCAGATCGACATAATGGATGTCAAATGCAAGCGTAAAGACCACACACATTGAAGCACACACTTTTAAAACCCACAGACACACTGCACGCACTGGTGCATGCACAGCACGCGCTTAATTTTACACTAAACCACAGCATGTTAGTACAGTACATTTGCTGTAAATGTGTAAAGTACTCAGATTCACATTGCAAACACACAGAGGAATGCATTAGTTCAAATGTCCACCAAAGTAGTTGATTTATCACTCTTTGCAAATCATTATTCTGCAAAGGTGATCCTGTCTGAAATAACTTACAGTATAAATCAATGTTGCAACACAATAAGGATTCGTTTCAATACCGGTAATAAATCATATTTATCCCGAAGGTGTCCCGGGAAATACCGCAAAAATCGGAAGTGCCCATTTAAAACGTTTAAAACCAAGATATGGTCAGTATGCCAGGGTTCTCCCCAAATAAGAGGGGCGCTGCACCACCTTGTCGGCGCCACTATGTAAAGATTTCAGAGCAAATTAAACGGATATTTAGTAATGATCGAGTAACTGTCTTTGAACGCCAATGAAATTGTTATGAATTGTGAAATAGGCCGTTCATAAATTCCGAGCGTTATCATGTTCCTCAATTAATTCAGCGCAGAAGTCGGCTATTTCGAAACAGAGCTCGCTCCAGGACGCTCATCGCGTTGTCGAATCATTCAAACGTTGTAACCGCAGTCAAACAAAAGTCAAATGACCAAAGTTGCTAAGCTTGCTAGAAAACCTCCTTCAGCAAATGACAGAATATCTCCAATATTTGGCTAAATCGAGTTGATGATTATACAGATCAGCTCATGAATAACGGGGAGATGAAGAGTGAAAATAGTTTAAATATCAAAGTATCTTAACGGGGCCAACTCTGTTTAAAAAATATCCATCTGTTTAAAAAATATCCATATCCACTATCATACCGTTTGTTGGTAACACATTCGCTCTCATATGCGCAGCCAAGTAGGAGACAGCGGGTTGACATGCATAGGCAAGAGATGTCCTTTGATTATGCTGCGTGTGGATTAGAGAACAAACGTTAGGCATTTTCATGCGAGACCAGAGTCAGGATTTTGGGTTTCGTGGGATTGGGACTGGATATAAAATAGCCTAGGCTCTAGGACAGGAGAATATATAATTTCCCCTTATACCTCTGAATTGTTAACAGACTTCGTGTCTGTGACAGAGATGCCTATGAGGGGAATTGCATAGGCCTATCAAATTGGGGACTGTCTGAAGAGTCACAATGACAGCAAAAAATAGGCTATACGTAGGGGTTTCATGTGGGGTTTCCTAACTGCATTCCGGTCGCGTGTGCAGTCCAGCAGTGTCAATCATGCGTGTGCTTTGTATTTATGGCGACGTTGTGGGAAGTAAATACGCTCGGCTAAAAGCTTCCATTCCACAACCTGTTTCGATATTGTGCTATTTTATTTTCTGCTAATCTACTGCTGTGCATGTTTTTGTATTTTGGGGAATTGCATTAGTGTGACGTTGGGGGAAAAGGTTGTAGTTTCCCGGGTCTTGTCAATGAATTTTTTCGGGAAATGTGAAGTGTTCTGTAAATCGCTCTGGATGAGAGCGTCTGCTAAATGATGTAAATGTAAATGTTCCCGTGACAGTCCAAGGATCCCGGTTACCCTACAACACAACCATTCTACAAACTATCATACTGCCGAGAAAAAAAATATGAAAGAGAGAAAATAATTCAGACAGAAACAAAGAAAAGGAAGAAATAAACTAAATAAAAAAGAAAGAAAGAGTCACCTGCGAGTGGAGGAGGGGGCTTGACTCCTGACCACCTCCTCACTGAAGTCAAAGTGCACCCTGCCCCTGTGACAGATAGGAGACCTGGGGTACATCATTTCCCATGCACCTCCCCTTCCCTCATCTCCCCTGCACCTCCTCCTTCCTCATCTCCCCTGCACCTCCTCCTCCCTCATCTCCCCTCCTCCTCCCTCATCTCCTCTGCACCTCCCTCATCTCCCCTGCACCTCCTCCTCCCTCATCATCTCCCCTGCTCTTCCATCAACATCATCATCATCATCATCTCTCCCTGCTCCTCCATCATCATCATCTCTCCCTGCTCCTCCATCATCATCATCTCTCCCTGCCCTTCCATCATCATCATCATCTCTCCCTGCTCCTCCATCAACATCATCATCATCTCTCCCAGCTCCTCCATCATCATCATCTCTCCCTGCTCCTCCATCATCATCATCATCATCTCTCCCTGCTTCGGCAGACTTCAAGTTCCTGGGTGCCCAAGCGACGCGTGAATGTCAGAGAGCAACCAGAGCTCACTATTGTTGTCGTCTGAGTGGAAGCAGACGAGGGAGAGGGAGAAGGGGACAGCCAGGCGGCATTTCTTCTCCTCAAACGCACCAAGCAAAGCTTGAACATTGGAACCATACGGTAGACACGCAAAAGACGACTGTCTGATGATTGCTGAATACGGCTTAACATTAAGTAAAGAGGTTTGTATAGTGCAAAGAGAGAAGTCCAGATGAATCTCTGTCCAGAATAAGAGCAGAATCCTTTCCCCATGCTTTTGAATGCACCGGTAAAATATACAGTCCATTTCTATTAGCATTGCTATATTCTCCAAAGACAGTAGCCAGGAGATTCTGGACATTGTTCCAGCTAACTAAATTAAAAATGGTTTGAGGAAACAACAACACCCAAAGGCAGGCAAAAAGCAACAACAAAAAATAAGTCAGTCCATGCTCAAACCCTACAGCCCAACCCGAGCACTCCCTTCTGCCACCTCTAGTCTCTTGGCCCTCCCACCTACTAGCACTGATATTTGCTGATAACTACTTTGAGGGAAAATGTATTTGCTACGGCTGTGACATGTGGTTGTCTCACCTAGCTATCTTAAGATGAATGTACTAATTGTACGTCGCTCTGGATAAGAGCGTCTGCTAAATGACAAACATTTTAAGAAATTGCTCCGGCAGTTCCTGGTTGCAAACATTTTAATAGTTAGTCTAGTTTCAGTTTGTGACAAAACAAGCAAGTATAGTGTAGAGAAAAATTGAACCATCTAAACCATTGTGAAAAAACAAAAACAAAACAATATATATATATATATATATAAAACAAATGAAAATTAAAAATATACTCAAAAAATAAAAAAATAAAAAAGTGCTATCATAAGGTGAATGCACCAATTTGTAAGTCGCTCTGGATAAGAGCATCTGCTAAATGACATAAATGTAAATGTAAAATATATTTTCCATAACCAAAAATATTGTATTTTCAGCTATTTGAAGATGGTGCACAAAACCAAAAGTAAAAGAGGCAAAAACGAAACTTAAAACGGGAAGCATAGAAATAGTGCACATAGAACAGATCTGCAGTTTCTTAGACTTGCTTTCAATGAGAATGACAGATCTATAACTCACATTTATGTGACTTTGTCAGGTCACCCAAAAAGTTACAGTGAGGGAAAAAAGTATTTGATCCCCTGCTGATTTTGTACGTTTGCCCACTGACAAAGAAATGATCAGTCTATAATTTTTATGGTAGGTTTATTTGAACAGTGAGAGACAAAATAACAACAACAAAAATCCAGAAAAACGCATGTCAAAAATTATGTTATAAATTGATTTGCATTTTCATGAGGGAAATAAGTATTTGACCCCCTCTCAATCAGAAAGATTTCTGGCTCCCACGTGTCTTTTATACAGGTAAGGTAACCAGCTGAGATTAGGAGCACACTCTTAAAGGGAGTGCTCCTAATCTCAGTTTGTTACCTGTATAAAAGACACCTGTCCACAGAAGCAATCAATCAATCAGATTCCAAACTCTCCACCATGGCCAAGACCAAAGAGCTCTCCAAGGATGTCAGGGTCAAGATTGTAGACCTACACAAGGCTGGAATGGGCTACAAGACCATCGCCAAGCAGCTTGGTGAGAAGGTGACAACAGTTGGTGCGATTATTCGCAAATGGAAGAAACACAAAATAACTGTCAATCTCCCTCGGCCTGGGGCTCCATGCAAGATCTCACCTCGTGGAGTTGCAATGATCATGAGAACGGTGAGGAATCAGCCCAGAACTACACGGGAGGATCTAGTCAATGACCTCAAGGCAGCTGGGACCATAGTCACCAAGAAAACAATTGGTAACACACTACGCCGTGAAGGACTGAAATCCTGCAGCACCCGCAAGGTCCCCCTGCTCAAGAAAGCACATATACAGTACATGCCCGTCTGAAGTTTGCCAATGAACATCTGAATGATTCAGAGGAGAACTGGGTGAAAGTGTTGTGGTCAGATGAGACCAAAATTGAGCTCTTTGGCATCAACTTAACTCGCCGTGTTTGGAGGAGGAGGAATGCTGCCTATGACCCCAAGAACACCATCCCCACCGTCAAACATGGAGGTGGAAACATTATGCTTTGGGGGTGTTTTTCTGCTAAGGGGACAGGACAACTTCACCGCATCAAAGGGACGATGGACGGGGCCATGTACCGTCAAATCTTGGGTGAAAACCTCCTTCCCTCAGCCAGGGCATTGAAAATGGGTTGTGGATGGGTATTCCAGCATGACAATGACCCAAAACACACGGCCAAGGCAACAAAGGAGTGGCTCAAGAAGAAGCACATTAAGGTCCTGGAGTGGCCTAGCCAGTCTCCAGACCTTAATCCCATAGAAAATCTGTGGAGGGAGCTGAAGGTTCGAGTTGCCAAACGTCAGCCTCGAAACCTTAATGACTTGGAGAAGATCTGCAAAGAGGAGTGGGACAAAATCCCTCCTGAGATGTGTGCAAACCTGGTGGCCAACTACAAGAAACGTCTGACCTCTGTGATTGCCAACAAGGGTTTTGCCACCAAGTACTAAGTCATGTTTTGCAGAGGGGTCAAATACTTATTTCCCTCATTAAAATGCAAATCAATTTATAACACTTTTGACATGCGGTTTTCTGGATTTTTTTGTTCTTATTCTGTCTCTCACTGTTCAAATAAACCTACCATTAAAATTATAGATTGATCATTTCTTTGTCAGTGGGCAAACGTACAAAATCAGCAGGGGATCAAATACTTTTTTCCCTCACTGTACATATTGCAGCTGTAAAATGTTTTTTTTTCCTGTAAAAAGCTTTAAAGTTGAATAATAATATCAAGAAGCAGATATTTTTTGGGCCAAGAATGATGACAGACATGTTAATGAGCAAACCTGTATGATTTGTAGGCTAGGTCACAGATTCTGAGGTAATGGTTTCAGTTCACATTTTTTTCTCCAGGAAAACCTGACTTGTCTTGAGGCCTACAATACTTGAAACAGGTAGGTTTTTTAAGTGTTATTTTCTCCAATTTATGCTTTGGCCACATATATGAGTATAAGACGAGTCAACAACATTATTTGGGTATGACTTAACAGAATATAAACTTTTAAAAGTGAGATTTTCAGCAGACAGTTCCTTTAAAAGGAATAAGTTGCTTAAATGTTCCAAAAGGGGTGAAACAATCACACAGAAGTGACCAGGGTCCATGCTATATGCTATACACACGTGCATGTGCGTGCACACACACACACACACACACACACACACACACACACACACACACACACACACACACACACACACACACACACACACACACACACACACACACACACACACACACACACACACACAGCTCCAGGGCCTTACCAGTTGTGGGCCACAGAGAAGCACCTGTAACAGCGCTTGTTCACCACCTGCTTACGAAACAGTTTCGGGGAGTTGTGGGGTGAAACGCTCGTCCTCTTGTCCGAATCGGTATTCCCACTTGAGTCTATATTCTGTTGCAGCTCTGTTTGGTCCCCATGAGCCTCCATAGCCAGAGTCCTGGTTCAGAACAGAGTCCAGTTCACTCAGTCCCAATGAGTGGAGCTCAAGTGTGAGGATACAGCACGCACAGGACACTATACACCAGAGAGGATACAGGACACTACACACCAGAGAGGATACAGGACACTACACACCAGAGAGGATACAGGACACTACACACCAGAGAGGATACAGGATGCTATACACCAGAGAAGATACAGGACACTATACACCAGAGAGGATACAGGATGCTATACACCAGAGAGGATACAGGACACTATACACCAGAGAGGATACAGGACACTATACACCAGAGAGGATACAGGACACTATACACCAGAGAGGATACAGGACGCTATACACCAGAGAGGATACAGGACACTATACACCAGAGAGGATACAGGACGCTATACACCAGAAAGGATACAGGACACTATACACCAGAGAGGATACAGGACACTATACACCAGAGAGGATACAGGACACTATACACCAGAGAGGATACAGGACACTACACACCAGAGAGGATACAGGACACTACACACCAGAGAGGATACAGTACACTACACACCAGAGAGGATACAGGACACTATACACCAGAGAGGATACAGGACACTACACACCAGAGAGGATACAGGACACTATACACCAGAGAGGATACAGGACACTATACACCAGAGAGGATACAGGACACTATACACCAGAGAGGATACAGGACACTACACACCAGAGAGGATACAGGACACTGTACACCAGAGAGGATACAGGACACTACACACCAGAGAGGATACAGGACACTATACACCAGAGAGGATACAGGACACTATACACCAGAGAGGATACAGGACACTATACACCAGAGAGGATACAGGACACTACACACCAGAGAGGATACAGGACGCTACACACCAGAGAGGATACAGGACACTACACACCAGAGAGGATACAGGACGCTACACACCAGAGAGGATACAGGACGCTATACACCAGAGAGGATACAGGACGCTATACACCAGAGAGGATACAGGACGCTACACACCAGAGAGGATACAGGATGCTATACATCAGAGAGGATACAGGACGCTACACACCAGAGAGTATACAGTACACTACACACCAGAGAGGATACAGGACACTACACACCAGAGAGGATACAGGACACTATACACCAGAGAGGATACAGGACACTACACACCAGAGAGGATACAGGACACTACACACCAGAGAGGATACAGGACACTATACACCAGAGAGAATACAGGACACTATACACCAGAGAGGATACAGTACACTACACACCAGAGAGGATACAGGACACTACACACCAGAGAGAATACAGGACACTATACACCAGAGAGGATACAGTACACTATACACCAGAGAGGATACAGGACACTATACACCAGAGAGAATACAGGACACTATACACCAGAGAGGATACAGGACACTATACACCAGAGAGAATACAGGACACTATACCCCAGAGAGGATACAGTACACTACACACCAGAGAGGATACAGTACACTATACACCAGAGAGGATACAGGATGCTATACACCAGAGAGGATACAGGACACTATACACCAGAGAGGATACAGGACACTACACACCAGAGAGAATACAGGACACTATACACCAGAGAGAATACAGGACACTATACACCAGAGAGGATACAGGACACTACACACCAGAGAGGATACAGGACACTACACACCAGAGAGAATACAGGACACTATACACCAGAGAGGATACAGGACACTATACACCAGAGAGGATACAGGACACTACACACCAGAGAGGATACAGGACCCTACACACCAGAGAGAACAGAACAAGACTATCGTTGGCAGACCTGTTTGGCCAGCTCTTCTCTATTATTCTGTCAGCACTTCAAGGATTCGCCGGGGGTGACACTCTGTGCCTCTCCCTCCATCTTTTTCTTTCACTAACTCTCTCTCTCTTTCTCTGAAGTACTCTCTACCTACCAGCTCTTTCTCGGTTTCACTTAAACAATCTCTACCCCACTTTCCCTCTCCCATACAGTCCCATCTCTCTCTCCATTCAGGGACCCTCTCTCTCTCCATTCAGGGACCATCTCTCTCTCCATTCAGGGACCCTCTCTCTCCATTCAGGGACCCTCTCTCTCCATTCAGGGACCATCTCTCTCTCCATTCAGGGACCATCTCTCTCCATTCAGGGACCATCTCTCTCTCCATTCAGGGACCATCTCTCTCTCCATTCAGGGACCATCTCTCTCTCTCCATTCAAGCCCAGAAAGTGATAAGTGGGAGGTCCTTTTTAAGGTCCTGAGGGGTTGAGACCTCGTTGTTTTGGATTTGTAAATCCAACAGTTCCAATGGAAGTGGCGGCGTTCGGGGGCTGTGCGGCAGCGTTCGGGGGCTGTGCGGCAGCGTTCGGGGGCTGTGCGGCAGCGTTCGGGGGCTGTGTTGCTGTACATGTGGGTGTTCGACTGAGAAAGACACAGAGGAGAACCAAGCAGTAAAAAACACAGCCCCGTAATTATCTACGCATCATGCCGACAACATCAAACAGCCTCTCCAGGCGCTGAAGTCAGGAGGATTTCGAGTTTGGTATCAGCCATACTAGGCATATTGGTGAACACCTTGGATGATGCTGATTGGCTAACCACAACTCTCTGTTACTCTGTACAGTAACTGAAACTCACCAGTTAACCACAGCCTCACTTCTCAAAGCACATGAATTAAGTAGGGTGGGGCGACATCCTGATTTTCATACCGTCGTCATACAGTTTCTGTACCATACCATAGCCTGGCGGGTAGGAACGTTGGGCCAGTAACCAAAAGGTTGCTGGATCGAATCCCTGAGCTGACAAGGTAAACATCTGTAGTTCTGCCCCTGAGCAAGGCAGTTAACCCACTGTTCCCCGGGCGCCGTGGATGTGGATTAAGGCAGCCCCTGCACCTCGCTGATTCAGAGGGGTAGAGTTAAATGCGGAAGACACATTTCAGTTGAATGCATTCATTTGCACAACTGACTAGGTATCCCCCTTTCCCTTTCCGGGGTATACGGTATTACCAGAAGTGCACACAAGGGGCGCTATTTCAACAACTAATAATACTTTGTTTTTTACTCAAAACTATTTAGGCAACATGGATCTTGATCCAGGAAGGGATTGAATGTCTCTGCTGTAAACAAGCTTGATCTTGACATCCAGCCACATAGCTAGCAAGTTAGCAAACCAAATGCATAGCTGGAGCCCTGAGATGGATACAATTTATGATACATCTTTGATTTCTTAGTTATACTTAACTTATAAGCGGTGGCATAGCACAGTATTGAAAATCATACCATCAGTATTTTGAAATACCCGGGTATACGGAATATCGCCCAAGCCTAAAATGAAGCAGGCACCACAAACGGCATTAGATCCTTTTATCTCCACCAAGTGGTTGTTGGATGAAAGTGCACTTTGCTGGTACAGAATGTCCAGAACAGATATGCTTCTAGGACTCCACCAACACATATTATACCTTAGCATAGAGTAACATAGCATGCTCTAGTACAGACAGGAAAAAACACGTTGGGTTAACCTCAGGTAAGGATGCACAGCTTGGGTCCTCCAGGACTGCAGTGTCTGCTGGTTTCCGGCCAACCAGTGACAAATTGAGGAACAAAACTAAAAATCAGCAGGACTGCTGCCATCTAGGACTGGAGTTGCCAACCCTTAACTTATAACCTATGGTGACCTAACCTGTCGGGGTCGGCGTGGGTGATGTTGATTTGTGGCAGCGCGTGGAAGGGCAGGGTGGTGGGCCGGGCCATGGTGTCGTCCTCCGGCGTGCGGCATAGATCCCTCTCCGCCTGTCGCCATGACAACGGGGGCAGCTGTAGCGTGCCCGAGTGACGCCTGCGGCCCCGGCGAAGGTCCACCCCCAGAGTGCTGCCGAACAGGGGCACTCCCGGAGGCTCATTGGTGTCCTGAAAGGCAAAAGATTGAGAGAATGCTAGTAGAACGTTGACAGAAGGTTATGGCTAATAGTAAGAGGCAGTAGAGACGTTGAGAGAATGTTGATGTACAACTTAGAGGGTTATAAGGGTTGACAGATCTAAGGTTATAGCGAAAACTAAAAGGCATGGGAAAGCTGACAGAATGTTGATACATAACGTTGATAGAAGATTATGGCTAAGGTTCAGTGGACATAGATGGGATTACTAAAGGGTTCAGTGGACATAGATGGGACTACTAAAAGGGTTCAGTGGACATAGACGGGACTACTAAAGGGTTCAGTGGACATAGATGGGACTACTAAAGGGTTCAGTGGACATAGATGGGACTACTAAAAGGTTCAGTGGACATAGATGGGACTACTAAAGGGTTCAGTGGACATAGACGGGACTACTTAGTGGGTAAGAGCGTTGTGCCAGTAACCGAAAGGTCGCTGGTTCTAATCCCCGAGCCGACTAGGTGAAAAATCTGTCGATGTGCCCTTAAGCAAGGCACTTAACCCTAATTGCTCATGTAAGTCGCTCTGGATAAGAGCGTCTGCTAAATGAATAAAAAAAAAAAAAAAAAAAAAAAAAAAAATACTAAAAGGGTTCAGTGGACATAGACGGGACTACTAAAGGGTTCAGTGGACATAGATGGGACTACTAAAAGGGTTCAGTGGACATAGATGGGACTACTAAAGGGTTCAGTGGACATAGATGGGACTACTAAAGGGTTCAGTGGACATAGATGGGACTACTAAAAGGTTCGGTGGACATAGACGGGACTATTAAAAGGTTCAGTGGACATAGATGGGACTACTAAAAGGGTTCAGTGGACATAGATGGGACTACTAAAGGGTTCAGTGGACATAGATGGGACTACTAAAAGGTTCAGTGGACATAGACGGGACAACTAAAAGGTTAAGTGGACATAGATGGGACTACTAAAGGGTTCAGTGGACATAGATGGGACTACTAAAGGGTTCAGTGGACATAGATGGGACTACTAAAAGGTTCAGTGGACATAGATGGGACTACTAAAAGGTTCAGTGGACATAGATGGGACTACTAAAAGGTTCAGTGGACATAGATGGGACTACTAAAGGGTTCAGTGGACATAGATGGGACTACTAAAGGGTTCAGTGGACATATATGGGACTACTAAAAGGTTCAGTGGACATAGATGGGACTACTAAAAGGTTCAGTGGACATAGACGGGACTATTAAAAGGTTCAGTGGACATAGATGGGACTACTAAAAGGGTTCAGTGGACATAGATGGGACTACTAAAGGGTTCAGTGGACATAGACAGGACTACTAAAAGGTTCAGTGGACATAGATGGGACTACTAAAGGGTTCAGTGGACATAGATGGGACTACTAAAGGGTTCAGTGGACATAGATGGGACTACTAAAAGGTTCAGTGGACATAGATGGGACTACTAAAAGGTTCAGTGGACATAGATGGGACTACTAAAAGGTTCAGTGGACATAGATGGGACTACTAAAGGGTTCAGTGGACATAGATGGGACTACTAAAGGGTTCAGTGGACATAGATGGGACTACTAAAGGTTTCAGTGGACATAGATGGGATTACTAAAAGGTTCAGTGGACATATATGGGACTACTAAAAGGTTCAGTGGACATAGATGGGACTACTAAAAGGTTCAGTGGACATAGATGGGACTACTAAAAGGTTCAGTGGACATAGATGGGACTACTAAAAGGTTCAGTGGACATAGATGGGACTACTAAAGGGTTCAGTGGACATAGATGGGACTACTAAAAGGTTCAGTGGACATAGATGGGACTACTAAAAGGTTCAGTGGACATAGATGGGACTACTAAAAGGTTCAGTGGACATAGACGGGACTACTAAAAGGTTCAGTGGACATAGACGGGACTACTAAAAGGTTCAGTGGACATAGATGGGACTACTAAAAGGTTCAGTGGACATAGATGGGACTACTAAAAGGTTCAGTGGACATAGATGAAACTACTAAAAGGTTCAGTTGACATATATGGGACTACTAAAAGGTTCAGTGGACATAGACGGGACTACTAAAAGGGTTCAGTGGACATAGACGGGACTACTAAAAGGTTCAGTGGACATAGATGGGACTACTAAAAGGTTCAGTGGACATAGATGGGACTACTAAAAGGTTCAGTGGACATAGACGGGACTACTAAAAGGTTCAGTGGACATAGACGGGACTACTAAAAGGTTCAGTGGACATAGACGGGACTACTAAAAGGTTCAGTGGACATAGACGGGACTACAAAAAGGTTCAATGGACATAGATGGGACTACTAAAAGGTTCAGTGGACATAGATGGGACTACTAAAAGGGTTCAGTGGACATAGATGGGACTACTAAAAGGTTCAGTGGACATAGATGGGACTACTAAAAGGGTTCAGTGGACATAGATGGGACTACTAAAAGGTTCAGTGGACATAGATGGGACTACTAAAAGGTTCAGTGGACATAGGTGGGACTACTAAAGGGTTCAGTGGACATAGATGGGACTACTAAAAGGGTTCAGTGGACATAGACGGGACTACTAAAAGGGTTCAGTGGACATAGATGGGACTACTAAAAGGTTCAGTGGACATATATGGGACTACTAAAAGGGTTCAGTGGACATAGATGGGACTACTAAAGGGTTCAGTGGACATAGATGGGACTACTAAAGGGTTCAGTGGACATATATGGGACTACTAAAGGGTTCAGTGGACATAGATGGGACTACTAAAAGGTTCAGTGGACATAGATGGGACTACTAAAAGGTTCAGTGGACATAGACGGGACTACTAAAAGGTTCAGTGGACATAGACGGGAATACTAAAAGGTTCAGTGGACATAGATGGGACTACTAAAAGGTTCAGTGGACATAGATGGGACTACTAAAAGGTTCAGTGGACATAGACGGGACTACTAAAAGGTTCAGTGGACATAGATGGGACTACTAAAAGGTTCAGTGGACATAGATGGGACTACTAAAAGGTTCAGTGGACATAGATGGGACTACTAAAAGGGTTCAGTGGACATAGATGGGACTACTAAAAGGTTCAGTGGACATAGATGGGACTACTAAAGGGTTCAGTGGACATAGATGGGACTACTAAAGGTTTCAGTGGACATAGATGGGATTACTAAAAGGTTCAGTGGACATATATGGGACTACTAAAAGGTTCAGTGGACATAGATGGGACTACTAAAAGGTTCAGTGGACATAGATGGGACTACTAAAAGGTTCAGTGGACATAGATGGGACTACTAAAGGGTTCAGTGGACATAGATGGGACTACTAAAAGGTTCAGTGGACATAGATGGGACTACTAAAAGGTTCAGTGGACATAGATGGGACTACTAAAAGGTTCAGTGGACATAGACGGGACTACTAAAAGGTTCAGTGGACATAGATGGGACTACTAAAAGGTTCAGTGTACATAGATGGGACTACTAAAAGGTTCAGTGGACATAGATGGGACTACTAAAAGGTTCAGTGGACATAGATGGGACTACTAAAAGGTTCAGTGGACATAGATGGGACTACTAAAAGGTTCAGTGGACATATATGGGACTACTAAAAGGTTCAGTGGACATAGACGGGACTACTAAAAGGGTTCAGTGGACATAGATGGGACTACTAAAAGGTTCAGTGGACATAGATGGGACTACTAAAAGGTTCAGTGGACATAGATGGGACTACTAAAAGGTTCAGTGGACATAGATGGGACTACTAAAAGGTTCAGTGGACATAGACGGGACTACTAAAAGGTTCAGTGGACATAGACGGGACTACTAAAAGGTTCAGTGGACATAGACGGGACTACAAAAAGGTTCAGTGGACATAGATGGGACTACTAAAAGGTTCAGTGGACATAGATGGGACTACTAAAAGGGTTCAGTGGACATAGATGGGACTACTAAAAGGTTCAGTGGACATAGATGAGACTACTAAAAGGGTTCAGTGGACATAGATGGGACTACTAAAAGGTTCAGTGGACATAGATGGGACTACTAAAAGGTTCAGTGGACATAGGTGGGACTACTAAAGGGTTCAGTGGACATAGATGGGACTACTAAAAGGGTTCAGTGGACATAGACGGGACTACTAAAAGGGTTCAGTGGACATAGATGGGACTACTAAAAGGTTCAGTGGACATAGATGGGACTACTAAAAGGGTTCAGTGGACATAGATGGGACTACTAAAGGGTTCAGTGGACATAGATGGGACTACTAAAGGGTTCAGTGGACATATATGGGACTACTAAAGGGTTCAGTGGACATAGATGGGACTACTAAAAGGTTCAGTGGACATAGATGGGACTACTAAAAGGTTCAGTGGACATAGATGGGACTACTAAAAGGTTCAGTGGACATAGACGGGACTACTAAAAGGTTCAGTGGACATAGATGGGACTACTAAAAGGTTCAGTGGACATAGATGGGACTACTAAAAGGGTTCAGTGGACATAGATGGGACTACTAAAAGGTTCAGTGGACATAGATGGGACTACTAAAGGGTTCAGTGGACATAGATGGGACTACTAAAAGGGTTCAGTGGACATAGATGGGACTACTAAAGGGTTCAGTGGACATAGATGGGACTACTAAAAGGTTCAGTGGACATAGACGGGACTACAAAAGGGTTCAGTGGACATAGACGAGACTACTAAAAGGTTCAGTGGACATAGACGGGACTACAAAAGGGTTCAGTGGACATAGACGGGACTACAAAAGGGTTCAGTGGACATAGACGGGACTACAAAAAGCCAAATGATTTTCTGCATTTAGTGTCATTGCTTGCCTATTATATTACATGAGCATGCACTGCTTGGAATAAACCCAAACCAGACAACTACGTCGACACATTGCAGCATACATTAATTCAAGGTAATACATTGACTATTCCATTGGATGTCAAATCCTAATATTTAGCCAATTCCATGCACATAGCACTAGGGGGCACTCTAGGACATGCTGTGAAACTACAGTATTCTAAAAACCCAAGACATACAGGAAGTGTTAATATTTTACAGATAATGTCTTCATACTGGTCACACAGATGGTACTGGACTTGATAAACACAACAACTAAACAGTATCAATTAGTGGGCATATTTTTTCATTCCAAACAGTGACACTGATTGAACTCAGCAGGCAGTTTGATGAGGCAGTATTTATTATAGACGGTGGTGTGTGTGTATGTGATGAGGGGGTTGATGTATGCGGTATGCGTGTACGTGTATGTGTGCATGCCTGTGCACCAGTGGAGGCTGCTGAGGGGAGGACGGCTCATACATCACCCTCTGTTTTACATTCACTCCGTCCAAGTGTAAATGAAGCAGAGATACGGCCAAATAAACAAAGGAGAGGGATGGAGGGAGGAGAGGGAGGCAATGGAGGAATTCGAGTGAGAGAGGTGTGGTGGTGTATGCGGAGAATGGGGGGAGGGAGGGGGGGTGATAGAGAGAGTGCGTGTGTGCGTGTGTGCGTGTGCGCGTGTGCGCGTGTGCGCGTGTGCGCGTGTGCGTGTGTGCGTGTGTGTGTGTGGCGGCAGGTAGCTTAGTGGTTAAGAGCGTTGTGCCAGTAACCGAAAGGTCGCTGGTTCTAATCCCCGAGCCGACTAGGTGAAAGATCTGTCGACGTGCCCTTGAGCAAGGCACTTAACCCTAATTGCTCCTGTAAGTTGCTCTGGATAAGAGCGTCTTCTAAATGACTAAAATGTAAAATGTGTGCACACCCACGTGCATGTGAGATGTATTACGTACGCAGTGTGTCTGTAGAGAGAACGAGAGAAAGCAGAAAGAAAAGAGAGATTAACTATAAAAAGCTGCTTCCCTCCCGTCAGCAGGTTGTGATGCTTCCTCAACCCAATCCAATCTCAGCTTAACAGCCCATTGTAAATGGAAGAAGAAACAACAGACTAACCTGCTATCTGTGTTCAAACATAACTGAGAAGATAATTATACATAACATACAGTGCATTCGGAAAGTATTCAGACCCCTTCGCGTTTTCCACATTTTGTTACGATACAACATTATTCTAAAATTGATTAAATTGTTTTTTTCATCAACCTACACACAATACCCCATAATGACAAACCAAAAGCAGTTTTTTAGACATTTTAAAAAAGGTATTAAAAAAATAACTGAAAAACCACATTTACATAAGTATTCAGACCCTTTACTCAGTACTTTGTTAAAGCACCTTTGGCATCGATTACAGCCTTGAGTCTTCTTAAGTATGACGCTACAAGCTTGGCTCACCAGTATTTGGGGAGTTTCTCCCATTCTTCTCTGCAGATCCTCTCAAGCTCTGTCAGGTTGGGTGGGGAGCGTCGCTGCACAGCTATTTTCAGGTCTCTCCAGAGATGTTCGATCAGATTCAAGTCCAGGCTCTGGCTGGGCCACTCAAGGACATTCAGAGACTTTTCCCGAAGCCACTCCTGTGTTGTCTTGGCTGTGTGCTTAGGTTCGTTGTCCTGTTGGAAGGTGAACCTTTGCCCCAGTCTAAGGTCCTGAGCGCTCTGGAGCAGGTTTTCATCAAGGATCTCTTTGTTCTTTGCTCCGTTCATCTTTCCTTCGATCCTGACTAGTCTCCCAGTACCTGCCTCTGAGAAACATCCCCACAGCATGATGCTGCCACCTCCATGCTTCACCGTAGGGATGGTATTGGCCAGGTAATAAGCGGTGCCTGGTTTCCTCCAGACGTGACGCTTGGCATTCAGGCCAAATAGTTCAATCTTGGTTTCATCAGACCAGATAATCTTGTTTCTCATGGTCAGAGTCCTTTAGGTGCCTCTTGGCAAACTCCAAGCAGGCTGTCATGTGCCTTTTACACTACAATAAAGGCCTGATTGGTGGAGTGCTGCAGAGATGATTGTCCTTCTGGAGATGATTGTCCATCTCCACAGAGGAACTCTGGAGCTCTGTCAGACTGACCATCGGGTTCTTGGTCACCTTACTGACCAAGGCCCTTCTCCCCCGATTGCTCAGTTTGGGCGGGCGGCCAGCTCTAGGAAGAGTCTTGTTGGTTCCAAACTTCTTCCATTTAAGAATGATGGAGGCCACTTTGTTCTTGGGGACCTTCAATGCTGCAGAAATGTTTTGGTACCGTTCCCCAGATCTGTGCCTCAACACAATCCTGTCTCCGAGCTCTAAGGACAATTCCTTCGAACTCATGGCTTGGTTTTTGCTCTGTCATGCACTGTCAACTGTGGGACCTTATATAGACAGGTGTGTGCCTTTCCAAATCATGTCCAATCAATTGAATTTACCACATGTCCAATCAAGTTGTAGAAACATCTCAAGGATGATCAATTGGAACAGGATGCACCTGAGCTCAATTTCGAGTCTCATATCAAAGGGTCTGAATACTTATGTAAATAAGGTATCTGTTTTATTTTAAATAAATGTGCAAAGATTTCGAATAACCTGTTTTCGCTTTGTCATTATAGGGTATTCAAATCAAATCTAATTTTATTGGTCACATTCACATGTTTAGCAGATGTTATTGCGGGTGTAGCGAAATGCTTGTGTTTCTAGCACCAACAGTGCAGTAATATCTAACAATTCACAACAATACACACAATTCTAAAAGTAAAAGAATGGAATGAATATATAAATATTAGGATGAGCAATGTCGGAGTGGCATAGACTAAAATACAGTAGAATAGAATACAGTATATACATATGAGATGAGTAAAGCAAAAATATGTAAACATTATTAAAGTGACTAGTGTTCCATTATTAAAGTGGCCAGTGATTCCATGTCTATGTATACAGGGCAGCAGCCTCTAAGGTGCAGGGTTGAGTAACCGGGTGGTAGCCGGCTAGTGATGGCTATTTAACAGTCTGATGGCCTTGAGATAGAAGCTGTTTTTAATTCTCTCGGTCCCAGCTTTGATGCACCTGTACTGACCTCGCCTTCTGGATGATAGCGGGGTGAACAGGCAATGGCTCGGGTGGTTGTTGTCCTTAATGATCTTTTTGGCATTCCTGTGACATCGGGTGCTGTAGGTGTCCTGGAGGGCAGGTAGTTTGCCCCCGGTGATGCGGTGGGCAAACTGCACCACCCTCTGGAGAGCCCTGTGGTTGCAGGCGGTGCAGTTGCCGTACCAGGCGTTGATACAGCCCGACAGGATGCTATCAATTGTGCATCTGAAAACATTTGTGAGGGTTTTAGGTGCCAAGTCAAATTTCTTCAGCCTCCTGAGGTTGAAGAGGCGCTGTTGCGCCTTCACCACACTGTCTGTGTGGGTGGACCATTTCAGATCGTCAGTGATGTGTACGCTGAGGAACTGGCAGCTTTCTACCTTCTCCTCTGCGGTCCCGTCGATGTGGATAGGGGCGTGCTCCCTCTGCTGTTTCCTGAAGTCCACGATCATCTCCTTTGTTTTGTTGACATTGAGTGAGAGGTTATTATCCTGGCACCACACTCCCAGAGCCCTCACCTCCTCCCTATAGGCGTTCTCGTCATTGTTGGTAATCAGGCCTACTATTGTTGTGTCTGCAAACTTGATGATTGAGTTGGAGGCATGCTTGGCCACGCAGTCATGGGTGAACAGGGAGTACAGGAGGAGGCTGAGAACACACCCTTGTGGGGCCCCAGTGTTGAGGATCAGCGAAGTGGAGGTGTTGTTTCCTACCTTCACCAACTGGGGGCGGCCCGTCAGGAAGTCCAGGACCCAGTTGCACAGGGCGGGGTTCAGATCCAGGGCCCCGAGCTTAATGATGAGCTTGGAGGGTACTATTGTGTTGAATGCTGAGCTATAGTCAATGAACAGTATTATTACATTTACATTTTAGTCATTTAGCAGACGCTCTTATCCAGGCATTCCTCTTGTTCAGATGATATATTTTAGTAAACTATTGGATAACCAAAGATAAATCACAGACGTGACGAACATATAGTGAGGATTCTCTGTTGCTAGGCAAGATTGTGTGTGTGTGTGAAGTGGGAATCTGACCTAGGGTCAAATTGCTCGCTCTTACCTAAATCCATGGCTGTCTTACCTTATCAGAGACTGAAACCAGACTGTTGCCTAATGCATCTCTCCTCAAACAAAGGTTCTGAGAGCGGAGCCAAAGTTGAACAGCGTTTAGACTAGTCATGAGTAATTACAGCATGACGGGAGGGAAGAGGAGTAGGTTTGGGTATGTTTGAAAGATTAAGTGTGAACCTGTCATGTCCAACAATCAATCTTCAGGTCAAGCTCAGGAGAGCTGGGGTTGAACAGAGTTTAAACTAAACATGAGTGTTTTTGCAAGATAAGGGATTGATTGATTGTATTACTATTGATTCTGAACTGAATAAAAGTTGAATTTAGCCGCCATCATAGACAAAGGGAGTGAGCGGAGCGATAGAGAGCAGGAAACTGAAGAGGGAGGGGTTTTGGGCTAGGAGGGATGTGAATGGGACTATATAGATGGGGAGCAGAGAGAGAGAAGGGAGGCTACTCTGCAGACCAGCCCGGCTTTGTTGGATTGTAATAAAGTCAATCTTGATTCTACAAAATCTCTGGAAGAACTTTGATTTATAATAAAGTATAGTGATTCTCTCTCTCTCTCTCTCTCTCTCTCTCTCTCTCTCTCTCTCTCTCTCTCTCTCTCTCTCTCTCTCTCTCTCTCTCTCTCTCTCTCTCTCTCTCTCTCTCTCTCTCTCTCTCTCTCTCTCTCTCTCTCTCTCTCTCTCTCTCTCTCTCTCTCTCTCTCTCTCTCTCTCTCTCTCTCTCTCTCTCTCTCTCTCTCTCTCTCTCTCTCTCTCTCTCTCTCTCTCTCTCTCTCTCCATACACTAAACTTTTATCATACTGGCTGGTGCCATAAGACTGTAGTCTCCTCTCTGTTCCTCTCCCCCACACCTCCTGCTGTGTTCACAAGAATAGCAGTCCACAACTCTCTGACCCAGTGAAGACGCATGGGGAGAGCAAGATGGATAGAATGAGAAGAGAGGCAAAAGATGACAAGAATGACAGAGTTAGAGAAAGAACACAGTGATTCATCAAGACTAACACACACAGGGGAAAGATGAGAGGATATTGGAAATGTAATCAAAGCCTATTGGATGATAAAAAAAATTTAACTAAGACAAACGAATTTATAACTGACTTTTTCCGACATAACATAGGTACAGCAAATCCCCTTATTGTATGGGACGCCTTTAAATGTGCCTTTAGAGGCCATGCAATTCAGTACTCATCTCGAAAACAAAAACAATTCAGGTCAAAAGAGTTTCTATTAACAAAGGAAATAGAAAGTCTAACAGAACAGATAGATGGCAATAAAAACTGTAACATAGAGGCTCAGAATAAATTAGAGACAAAAAGAAATGGAGAAACTTATTCAAGAAAGATCAAGTGTAATATATTATAAAAATAAAGCAAACTGGATGGAATATGGGGAAAAATGCACCAAATTATTTTTTAATCTTCAACATAGGAATGCTACCAAAAATAATTTTATGAAACTGGTTACAATTGACGGAGACACCCATGATTCACCAAATGATATTTTGAAGGAGGAAACAAAATATTTTAAGCATATGTTATCGTTTCAGTCGCCTCCATCTCCTCTAACTGAAGCTAATTGTAGAGATTTTCTAGCAAATTAGTAAGATTGTCTCACCCAATGTTCAAGAATGGCCTTTTTCCCTTTATTCAGATTACAACCTCTCACTTACAGTTATTTGAAAAGGAAATCATCTCCCAAATATCACTATTTCTAAAACAAGCCATAGAAAGTTTGTTGCAATTTCAATTTAATCCTCCAGAAACGACAGAACAAATAATGCAACAAATATTGTGGTTAAACTCAAATATACTAATTGACAAAAAAACTTTTTTTTTTACAAAATGTTTAAAAAAGGTATAATCTTCGTAAATGATATCATCGGTAGGACTGGTGGAGTTATGTCGCACATGCAGCTAACAAAAACATATAGAAATGTCTGCTCTACCCAAAATTATAACCAAATAATTGCAGCCTTACCGCAAAAATGGAAGAGGAAAGTGGAAGGGGAGAAAGTAAGGAACTTGTCTGTCGGCCTTGCATTAAAGAACATAATTGGTTAAGGAAAACTGTGATAAATAAAAAAGTATACCAGTTTCATTTAAGGACCAAAGGATTGACAGCCGTCCCATATAGATTGCAAAATAGTTGGGAAGAGATATTTGACGTACCGATCCCATGGCATAGTGTTTATGAACTGATACGCAAAACGACACCGGATTTAAAAATTTGAATCTTTCAATTTAAATTATTATATAAAATTCTTGCTACCAATAGAATGTTATTTATATGGGGGATACAATCTTCCCAACTCTGCAGATTTTGCTGCGAAGAGACAGAATCATTAGATCATTTGTTTTGGTACTGTCCATTTGTAGCTTGTTTTTGGACACAGGTCCAGGAATGGCTAAAGGATTGCAATATTTACCTGGAGCTAACCTTGCAGATAGCATTACTGGGTGATCTGAAAAGTCATAGTCAATCGATCAATAATATAATAATACTTTTAGCAAAAATGTTTATTTTCAATTCACAATCTGTAGAAACAATGAGAATAGAAAGGTTCAGAACTTTTGTAAAACATCACAGTACAGTTGAAAAATGTATGGCAAATAGAAATCCTATATGGATGGTGTTAAGAGATAGATGGGTGGTGTTGAATGGAGTTGAAGGATGGGACTAATAACAACTAACAACAAATAATAACAAGATAACTAATAATGTAAGCATACTGTGTCCATAATAAGTATATAGGTTGTAGGTTGGGAGCTTTTGTGAAAGAGCACAGTTATAAAGATATGGCATATAGAAGCAAACCGGATGGACATCATGAAAATGAATCGGAGAGGTTGAGAGTAGAAGAAGATCAGGAGCAAAAACAAATAAAATATAATTATTGTAAAATTGAATGTGTCCATAAAATGTAGATAGTAAGTATAAGCTGGAAGTAGAGGCCTAAGCATTGTTGTTCACTAGTTTACTCCAATTAGGGAAAGGGTGGTGGGGTTGGAAAGTAATAAAGGGGAATATATATTTTTTAAAGGATATGTATGTATGTATGTATGTATGTGGGTATGTATGTGTGTATATGTGTATATACACTGCTCAAAAAAATAAAGGGAACACTTAAACAACACAATGTAACTCGAAGTCAATCACACTTCTGTGAAATCAAACTGTCCACTTAGGAAGCAACACTGATTGACAATAAATGTCACATGCTGTTGTGCAAATGGAATAGACAACAGGTGGAAATTATAGGCAATTAGCAAGACACCCCCAATAAAGGACTGGTTTTGCAGGTGGTGACCACAGACCACTTCTCAGTTCCTATGCTTCCTGGCTGATGTTTTGGTCACTTTTGAATGCTGGCGGTGCTTTCACTCTAGTGGTAGCATGAGACGGAGTCTACAACCCACACAAGTGGCTCAGGTAGTGCAGCTCATCCAGGATGGCACATCAATGCGAGCTGTGGCAAGAAGGTTTGCTGTGTGTGTCAGCATAGTGTCCAGAGCATGGAGGCTCTACCAGGAGACAGGCCAGTACATCAGGAGACGTGGAGGAGGCCGTAGGAGGGCAACAACCCAGCAGCAGGACTGCTACCTCCGCCTTTGTGCAAGGAGGAGCAGGAGGAGCACCGCCAGAGCCCTGCAAAATGACCTCCAGCAGGCCACAAATGTGCATGTGTCTGCTCAAACGGTCAGAAACAGACTCCATGAGGGTGGTATGAGGGCCCGACGTCCACAGGTGGGGGTTGTGCTTACAGCCCAACACCGTGCAGGACGTTTGGCATTTGCCAGAGAACACCAAGATTGGCAAATTCGCCACTGGCGCCCTGTGCTCTTCACAGATGAAACCAGGTTCACACTGAGCACATGTGACAGACGTGACAGAGTCTGGAGACGCCGTGGAGAACGTTCTGCTGCCTGCAAGTGGAAGTGATGCAGACAATTACATTGATGGAAGTTACAATCTATCTGCAATATTAAGCTGATCTACCCCCTTAAAAACAAAGATTACAAAAAAAAAAATTAAATGAGAGACAAACACACACAGGGGAAAGATGGAGAGACTAACACTGGGGAAAGATGGAGAGACTAACACAGGGGAAAGATGGAGAGACCAACACAGGGGAAAGATGGAGAGACTAACACACACAGGGGAAAGATGGAGAGACTAACACTGGGGAAAAATGGAGAGACTAACACACACAGGGGAAATATGGAGAGACTAACACAGGGGAAAGATGGAGAGACTAACACACACAGGGGAAAGATGGAGAGACTAACACACACAGGGGAAAGATGGAGAGACTAACACACACAGGGGAAAGATGGAGAGACTAACACACACAGGGGAAAGATGGAGAGACTAACACACACGGGGGAAAGATGGAGAGACCAACACACACAGGGGAAAGATGGAGAGACTAACACACACGGGGGAAAGATGGAGAGACCAACACACACAGGGGAAAGATGGAGAGACTAACACTGGGGAAAGATGGAGAGACTAACACTGGGGAAAGATGGAGAGATCAACACACACAGGGGAAAGATGGAGAGACTAACACTGGGGAAAGATGGAGAGACTAACACACACAGGGGAAAGATGGAGAGACTAACACACACAGGGGAAAGATGGAGAGACCAACACACACAGGGGAAAGATGGAGAGACTAACACACACAGGGGAAAGATGGAGAGACTAACACACACAGGGGAAAGATGGAGAGACTAACACACACAGGGGAAAGATGGAGAGACTAACACACACAGGGGAAAGATGGAGAGACTAACACACACAGGGGAAAGATGGAGAGACCAACACACACAGGGGAAAGATGGAGAGACTAACACACACAGGGGAAAGATGGAGAGACCAACACACACTGGGGAAAGATGGAGAGACTAACACACACAGGGGAAAGATGGAGAGACTAACACACACAGGGGAAAGATGGAGAGACCAACACACACAGGGGAAAGATGGAGAGACTAACACACACAGGGGAAAGATGGAGAGACTAACACACACAGGGGAAAGATGGAGAGACTAACACACACAGGGGAAAGATGGAGAGACTAACACACACAGGGGAAAGATGGAGAGACTAACACACACAGGGGAAAGATGGAAAGACTAACACACACAGGGGAAAGATGGAGAGACCAACACACACAGGGGAAAGATGGAGAGACTAACACACACAGGGGAAAGATGGAGAGACTAACACTGGGGAAAGATGGAGAGACTAACACACACAGGGGAAAGATGGAGAGACCAACACAGGGGAAAGATGGAGAGACTAACACAGGGGAAAGATGGAGAGACTAACACACACAGGGGAAAGATGGAGAGACTAACACACACAGGGGAAAGATGGAGAGACCAACACACACAGGGGAAAGATGGAGAGACTAACACACACAGGGGAAATATGGAGAGACTAACACACACAAGGGAAAGATGGAGAGACTAACACACACAGGGGAAAGATGGAGAGACCAACACACACAGGGGAAAGATGGAGAGACTAACACACACAGGGGAAAGATGGAGAGACTAACACACACAGGGGAAAGATGGAGAGACTAACACTGGGGAAAGATGGAGAGACCAACACACACAGGGGAAAGATGGAGAGACTAACACACACAGGGGAAAGATGGAGAGACCAACACACACAGGGGAAAGATGGAGAGACTAACACACACAGGGGAAAGATGGAGAGACTAACACACACAGGGGAAAGATGGAGAGACTAACACACACAGGGGAAAGATGGAGAGACCAACACACACAGGGGAAAGATGGAGAGACTAACACTGGGGAAAGATGGAGAGACTAACACACACAGGGGAAAGATGGAGAGACTAACACTGGGGAAAGATGGAGAGACTAACACACACAGGGGAAAGATGGAGAGACTAACACTGGGGAAAGATGGAGAGACTAACACACACAGGGGAAAGATGGAGAGACTAACACTGGGGAAAGATGGAGAGACTAACACACACAGGGGAAAGATGGAGAGACTAACACTGGGGAAAGATGGAGAGACTAACACACACAGGGGAAAGATGGAGAGACCAACACACACAGGGGAAAGATGGAGAGACTAACACACACGGGGGAAAGATGGAGAGACCAACACACACAGGGGAAAGATGGAGAGACTAACACTGGGGAAAGATGGAGAGACTAACACACAGGGGAAAGATGGAGAGACTAACACTGGGGAAAGATGGAGAGACCAACACAGTGGAAAGATGGAGAGACCAACACAGGGGAAAGATGGAGAGACCAACACAGTGGAAAGATGGAGAGACCAACACAGGGGAAAGATGGAGAGAATAACACAGGGGAAAGATGGAGAGACCAACACACAAGAGTTAGATTAGAACGAGAAGACAGGCAAAGAAGGAAGTAAAAAGGAGAGCGGGAGGGAGGAGAGAGGCTGAAGGAGGGAGGGAGGGAGGGAGGAGAGAGACGGAATGAGAGAGGGAGGGAGGAGAGAGGCAGAAGGAGGGAGGAGAGAGGCTGAAGGAGGAAGGGAGGGAGGAGAGAGGCTGAAGGAGGGAGAGAGGGAGGTAGGGAGGAGTGAAGCTGAAGAGGAGAGGGAGGAGAGAGAATGTAGGAGGGAGAGAGGGAGGGATGAGGAGAGAGTCTGAAGGAGAGAGGGATGGAGGAGAGAGGCTGAAGGAGAGAGGGAGGGAGGAGAGAGGCTGAAGGAGAGAGGGAGGGAGGGAGGAGAGAGGCTGAAGGAGAGAGGGAGGGAGGGAGGAGAGAGGCTGAAGGAGAGAGGGAGGGAGGAGAGAGGCTGAAGGAGAGAGGGAGGGATGAGGAGAGAGGCTGAAGGAGAGAGGGAGGGAGGAGAGAGGCTGAAGGAGAGAGGGAGGGAGGGAGGAGAGAGGCTGAAGGAGAGAGGGAGGGAGGAGAGAGGCTGAAGGAGAGAGGGAGGGAGGTAGGGAGGAGTGAAGCTGAAGAGGAGAGGGAGGAGAGAGAATGTAGGAGGGAGGGAGGGAGGAGAGAGGCTGAAGGAGAGAGGGAGGGAGGAGAGAGGCTGAAGGAGAGAGGGAGGGAGGAGAGAGGCTGAAGGAGAGAGGGAGGGAGGAGAGAGGCTGAAGGAGAGAGGGAGGGAGGGAGGAGAGAGGCTGAAGGAGAGAGGGAGGGAGGAGAGAGGCTGAAGGAGAGAGGGAGGGAGGGAGGAGAGAGGCTGAAGGAGAGAGGGAGGGAGGGAGGAGAGAGGCTGAAGGAGAGAGGGAGGGAGGGAGGAGAGAGGCTGAAGGAGAGAGGGAGGGAGGAGAGAGGCTGAAGGAGAGAGGGAGGGAGGAGAGAGGCTGAAGGAGAGAGGGAGGGAGGAGAGAGGCTGAAGGAGAGAGGGAGGGAGGGAGGAGAGAGGCTGAAGGAGAGAGGGAGGGAGGGAGGAGAGAGGCTGAAGGAGAGAGGGAGGGAGGAGAGAGGCTGAAGGAGAGAGGGAGGGAGGAGAGAGGCTGAAGGAGAGAGGGAGGGAGGGAGGAGAGAGGCTGAAGGAGGGAGGGAGGGAGGAGAGAGGCTGAAGGAGAGAGGGAGGGAGGAGAGAGGCTGAAGGAGAGAGGGAGGGAGGGAGGGAGGGAGGGAGGAGAGAGGCTGAAGGAGGGAGGGAGGGAGGGAGGAGAGAGGCTGAAGGAGAGAGGGAGGGAGGGAGGGAGGGAGGAGAGAGGCTGAGGGAGGGAGGGAGGGAGTAAGTCCCTGCAGTAATTGACTGACAGTAAACACAGCAGTGCTGAGTCCTCTGGTATTTCTAGGAAATGTAATTTGTCTGATTCATCCATGTTGTCTGCAGTGGGAGAGTGGCAATTCAACCTGACAACCTGCAATCACAGCCTGAGATGGGTTTTTTCTATTACGTTTCACTTGTGTCAAATAAGGGCCGCCCTAAAAACAGGACATTTCAATGGCAAAATGTCAATACATTACAATGTATTTATGGCGTGATAGGCTTTTTCCTATAGTTTTCCACTTGTGTCACAAAAGGGCCTTAAGATATTTCAGTAGCAACCTGTCAATATGTTATAATTGTATTCATGGCGTGTTTTACCGTGCTGTGTATTTGTCATGTATTGATCAGTCATTTCTAGGAGCCAGACGTGTGTAATTGTAATCCGCGATCGATAAAGCTGTTCTCACTTTGAATTGGATAAATGAAAGGAAAAAAGACATTTGGGTTTCAAAGATAATGTTAGATATGGGAAGTTATTTCCTCTTTCTGTACCAAGTTTCATCCTCCTTTTATGTTTCCCTTTTCATCTTAAGTCTTTAATAGACATATCGATGAGCATTGGCATTACTGTCATAGCATCAATGAGTTAGTTCACTGTGGTAAAAATGTGAATAAATAGATACATCAAAATGGTCACGTTTTTATAAGAAGGGGATTATCAAGGTTTTTAAATCTTGTCAGAAAATGCACCTTTTAGAAATAGGTCTAAAGTCAGAAGTACTAGGAATATATATACAGTACCAGTCAAAAATAAAGTTCTTTATTTTGACTATTTTCTACATTACAGAATAATAATGACGACATTAAAACTATGAAATACCGCATATGGAATCATGTAGTAAAATGTAAAATATATATTTTATAATTGAGATTCTTCAAATAGCCACTCTTTGCCTTGATGACAGCTTTGCACACTCTTGGCATTCTCTCAACCAGGTTCACCTGGAATGCTTTTCCAACAGTCTTAAAGGAGTTCCCACATATGCTGAGCACTTGTTGGCTGCTTTCCCTTCACTCTGCCGTCTGATTCATCCCAAACCATCTCAATTTGGTTGAGGTCGGGTGATTGTGGAGGCCAGGTCATCTGATGCAGCACTCCATCACTCCCCTCTGAACAGTTGATGTTGAGATGTGTCTGTGACTTGAAATCTGTGAAGAATGTATTTGGGCTGCAAATTCTGAGGCTGGTAACTCTAATGAAAAAAGACATCTTTCACTGATTTGGGTTTCAAAGATAATTGTATATATGGGAAGTTATTTCCTGTGGCGGTCCTCATGAGAGACAGTTTCATCATAGTGCTTGATGGTTTTTGCGACTGCACTTGAAGAAACGTTCAAAGTTCTTGAAATGTTCCTTCATGTCTTAAAGTAATGATTGACTGTCGTTTCTCTTTGCTTATTTGAGGTATTTTTGCCATATTATGGACTTGGTCTTTTACCAAATAGGGCTATCTTCTGTATACCCCCTCTACCTTGTGACAACACAACTGATTGGCTCAAACGCATTAAGAAGGAAAGAAATTCCACAAATTAACTTTTAAGAAGGCACACCTGTTAATAGAAATGCATTCCAGGTGACTACCTCATGAAGCTGGTTGAGAGAATGCCAATAGTGTGCAAAGCTGTCATCAAGGCAAAGGGTGGCTATTTGAAGAATCTCAAATGTAAAATATATTTTGATTTGTTTAACACTTTTTTGGTTACTACATGATTCCATATGTGTTATTTCATAGTTTTGATGTCTTCACTATTATTCTACAATGTAGAAAACAGTAAAAATAAAGAAAAACCCTTGAATGAGTAGGTGTGTCCAAACTTTTGAATTGGTAGTATATATATATATATATATATATATATATATATATATATAAATACATAAAGTGAGATTTTATATGACCATAGGAAATGTGGATACAGCAATGTGTGTTTGACTGAATTAAGCCCAATGTCTTAGGTCCTACATTTTAGGAGGGTTTGGAAACATAACAAACAGTGGCATAACCACTATATTGTGTGTTTTTTCGTAAATTACTTTGTACATAATGTTGCTGCTACCGTCTCTTATGACGGCGATTACTCACCTTGAACTGGACAAATAATTTTTCTTTAATGAGTCGGACGAGAGGGATTTGCTCCAGACACCCGACAGGGCCCGTCATTCGCAGTAGAAAGAAAAGGAGATATCGTGGAAGGAGATCGGGGTGCCTGGTAAGGAGCCGGCGACGAGTGGCTAATCTACCTTTGCCATCGATACTATTGGCCAACTTACAATCGCTTGATAATGAAGTGGACGAACTACAGGCACGTATATCCTACCAACGGGACATTAAAAACTGTAATATCTTATGTTTCACAGAGTCGTGGCTGAACGAAGACATGAATAACATACAGCTGGCGGGTTATACACTGTATCGGCAGGATAGAACAGCAGCCTCTGGTAAGACAAGGGGTAGCGGTCTATGTATATTTGTAAACAACAGCTGGTGCACGATATCTAAGGAAGTCTCGAGGTTTTGCTCGCCAGAGGTAGCGTATCTCATGATAAGCTGTAGACCACACTATCTACCAAGAGAGTTTTCATCTATATTCTTTGTAGCTGTCTATTTACCACCACAAACCGATGCTGGCACTAAGACCAAACTCAAAATAACTGTATACGGCCATAAGCAAACAGGAAAACGCACATCCAGAGGCGGCGCTCCTAGTGGCCGGGACTTTAATGCAGGGAAACTTAAATCCGTCTCACCTCATTTCTACCAGCATGTTAAATGTGCAACCAGAGGGGAAAAAACTCTAGACCACATTTACTCCACACACAGAGATGCTTACAAAGCTCTCCCTGACTGAGTCTGTAATATCAAGCAGACCACCATAGTCCCTGTGTACAAAGCTCTCCCTCACCCTCCATTTGGCAAATCTGACCATTATTCTATCCTCTCGATTCCTGCTTACAAGAAAAAACTAAAGCTGGAAACACCAGTGACTCGGTCAATAAAAAAGTGGTCAGATGAAGCAGATGCTAAGCTACAGGACTGTTTTGCTAGCACAGACTGGAATATGTTCCGGGATTCTTCCGATGGCATTGAGGAGTACACATTACATTTTACATTTTAGTCATTTAGCAGACACTCTTATCCAGAGCGACTTACAGTTAGTGAGTGCATACATTTACACCACATCAGTCATTGCCTTCATCAATAAGTGCATCGATGACGTCGTCCACACAGTGACCGTACGTACATACCAGAAGCCATGGATTAAAGGCAACATCCGCACTGAGCTAAAGGGTAGAGCTGCCGCTTTCAAGGAGCGGGACTCTAATCCGAAAACTTATAAGAAATCCCGCTATGCCCTCCGACGAACCATCAAACAGGCAAAGCGTCAATACAGGACTAAGATCGAATCGTACTACACAGGCTCAGACGCTCGTCGGATGTGGCAGGGCTTACAAACTATTACAGACTATAAATGGAAGCACAACCACGAGCTGCCCAGTGACACGAGCCTACCAAACAAGCAAAATTACTTATATGACCTCTTCGAGGCAAGTAACACTGAAACATGCATGAGAGCATCAGTTGTTCCGGATGACTGTGTGATCACGCTCTCCGTAGCCGTTGTGAGTAAGACCTTTAAACAGGTCAACATTCACAAGGCTGCAGGGCCAGACGGATTACTAGGACGTGTACTCCAAGCATGCGCTGACCAACTGGCAAGTGTCTTCACTGACAATTTCAACCTCTCCCTGTCTGAGTCTGTAATACCAACATGTTTCAAGCAGACCACCATAGTCCTTGTGCCCAAGAACACTAAGGTAACCTGCCTAAATGACTACCGACCCGTAGCACTCACGTATGTAGCCATCAAGTGCTTTGAAAGGCTGGTCATGGCTCACATCAACACCATTATCCCAGAAATCCTAGACCCACTCCAATTTGTATACCGCCCCAACAGATCCATAGATGAAGCGATCTCTGTTGCGCTCCACACTGCCCTTTCACACCTGGACAAATGGAACACCTATGTGAGAATGCTATTCATTGACGTTCAACACCATAGTGCCCTCAAAGCTCATCACTAAGCTAAGGACCCTGGGACTAAACACCTCCCTCTGCAACTGGATCCTGGACTTCCTGAAGGGCTGCGTGCTCAGTCCCCTCCTGTACTACCTGTTCACTCATGAATGCATGGCCAGGCACGACTCCAACACCATCATTAAGTTTGCCGATGACACAACAGTGGTAGGCCTGATCACCGACAACGACGAGACAGCCTATAGGGAGGAGGTCAGAGACCTGGCTGTGTGGTGACAGGACAACAACCTCTCCCTCAACGCGATCAAGACAAAAGGAGATGATTGTGGACTACAGGAAAAAGAAGAGGACCGAGCACGCCCCCATTCTCATCGACGGGGCTGTAGTGGAACTGGTTGAGAGCTTCAAGTTTCTTAGTGTCCACATCACCAACAAACTAACATGGTCCAAGCACACCAAGACAGTCGTGAAGAGGGCACGACAAAACATATTCCCCCTAAGGAGACTGAAAATATTTGGCATGGGTCCTCAGATCCTCAAAAGGTTATACAGCTGCACCATCGAGAGCATCCTGACTGGTTGCATCACTGCCTGGTATGGCAACTGCTCGACCTCCGACCGCAAGGCACTACAGAGGGTAGTGCGTACGACCCTGCCATCCAGGAACTCTATACCAGGCGGTGTCAGAGGAAGGCCCTAAAAATTGCCAAAGACTCCAGCCACCCTAGTCATAGACTGTTCTCTCTGCTACCGCACGGCAAGCGGTACCGGAGCGCCAAGTCTAGGTCCAAGATGCTTCTAAAGAGCTTCTACCCCCAAGCCATAAGACTCCTGAACATCTAATCAAATGGCTACCCAGACTATTTGCTCACCGTTCTTGTGATCATTTTGACCCCACGGGGTGAGATCTTGCGTGGAGCCCCAGATCGAGGGAGATTATCAGTGGTCTTGTATGTCTTCCATTTCCTAATAATTGCTCCCACAGTTGATTTCTTCAAACCAAGCTGCTTACCTATTGCAGATTCAGTCTTCCCAGCCTGGTGCAGGTCTACAATTTTGTTTCTGGTGTCCTTTGACAGCTCTTTGGTAAAGGCCATAGTGGAGTTTGGAGTGTGACTGTTTGAGGATGTGGACAGGTGTCTTTTATACTGATAACAAGTTCAAACAGGTGCCATTAATACAGGTAACGAGTGGAGGACAGAGAAGCCTCTTAAAGAAGAAGTTACAGGTCTGTGAGAGCCAGAAATCTTGCTTGTTTGTAGGTGACCAAATACTTATTTTCCACCATAATTTGCAAATAAATTCATAAAAAATCCTACAATGTGATTTTCTGAATTTTTTTTCCTCATTTTGTCTGTTATAGTTGATGTGTACCTATGATGAAAATTACAGGCCTCTCTCATCTTTTTAAGTGGGAGAACTTGCACAATTGGTGGCTGACTAAATACTTTTTTCCCCCCGCTGTAGATGGGAATTCACAAAAGCGGAAAAATGATTTGCCGGTCTATTTCGGCAGCTTATGCCAACTCATTTTGTCGAAGTACAAAGACAATTAACTTCCAAGGTGCCAAACAATCATTCAATGACATAGAAAATGGCAGGCGGTACAGGTTTATAAGAGAGGGTGGCTGACGGTACCTCGAGTGTACCTGGGAGAGCAGAGAGTTGCCTGATTCAAAGTGGTCTTTCTGGAAACTGTCGCACTCAAGGAGCTGGTCTGCCAGTCTGATAATAAACAGAGCTTTCATCCCTCTGACGAGTGAGGACAAACAGATGGGCCGTTCTCGCCGTTCTCGCCCCCCCCCTCCTCCTCTCTCTCGCTCCCTCTCCTTCCCTCACTCCCCCCTTTCCTCTCCTCCATCTCTCTCTGCAGCGCCCTGTCGGACACCCGTCTGTTTCTGGACGGTCATCTGCTCATGACTCACCACCTCTCTCCCAGACAGCGCCTTCCTTTATTTCTGTTAGTAGTGAAAGGTTAGAGAGGAAGGATGAACTAGCTCGCTGACGAACACTGGCACCAGAGTAACACGTTAATACATAACTACATATAAAATGCTTATGTATACTGTAAAAAAAAAAAAAAAACGCTACATGTAACAATTTCAATGATTTTACTGAGTTACAGTTCATATAAAGAAATCAGTCAATTGAAATTCATTAGGCCCTCCTAATCTATGGATTTCACATGACTGGGAATACAGATATGCATCTGTTAGTCACAGATACCTTTAAAAAAAGTAGGGGCGTGGATCAGAAAACCAGTCAGTATCTGGTGTGACCACCAATTGGCTCATCCTTCGCATAGAGTTGATCTGGCTGTTGATTGTGGCCTGTGGAATGTTGTCCCACTCCTCTTTAGTGGCTGTGTGAAGTTGCTAGATATTGGTGGGAACTGGAACACGCTGTCGTACACGTCGATCCAGAGCATCCCAAACATGCTCAATGGGTGACATGTCTGGAGAGTATGCAGGCCATGTAAGAACTGGGACATTTTCAGCTTCCAGGAATTGTGTATAGATCCTTACGACATGGGGCCGTGCATTATCATGCTGAAACATGAGGTGATGGCAGAGGATAAATGGCACGAATATTGGACTCAGGATATTGTCACGATATTTATGTGCATTCAAATTGCCATCGATAAAATGCAACTGTGTCCGTAGCTTATGCCTTTCCATAACCCCACCGCCACCATTGGGCACTCTGTTCACAACGTTGACATCAGCAAACTGCTCACCCACACGACGCCATACACGTGGTCTGTGGTTGTGAGGCCAGTTGGACGTACTGCCAAATTCTCTAAAACGACGTTGGAGGCGGCTTATGGTAGAGCAATGAACATTCAATTCTCTGGCAACAGCTCTGGTGGACATTCCTGCAGTCAGCATGCCAATTGCACGCACCTTCAAAACTTCAGCCATCTGTGGCATGTTGCGTTTATATTTTTGTTCAATATATTTCTTATGAATGTGTTATGAAATACTTTATATAGCTACATCGTGCACTTAAGTATTCATGAAATGCTTATGTACTGCTTAAGAATTGATGAAGTCCTTATTTACAGTGCATTCGGAAAGTATTCAGATCCCTTGACCTTTTTTGTTACGTTACAGCCTTATTCTAAAAATGATTAAATAAATGATTTCCTCATCAATCTACACACAATACCCCATAATAACAAAGCAAAAACAGGTTTTTAGAAATGTGTGCAAATTCATTACAAATAAGAAACAGAAATACCTTATTTACATAAGTATTCAGACACTTTCCTATGAGACTCAAAATTAAGCTCAGGTGCATCCTGCTTCCATTGATCATACTTGAGATGTTCCTACAACTTTATTGGAGTCTACCTGTGGTAAATTCAATTGATTGAACATGATTTGGAAAGGCACACACCTGTCTACATAAGGATCCACAGTTGACAGTGCATGTCAGAGCAGAAACCAAGCCATGAGGTCGAAGGAATTGTCCGTAGAGCCCCCAGACAGGATTGTGTCGAGGCACAGATCTGGGGAAGGGTATAAAAAATGTTCTGCAGCATTGAAGGTCCCCAAGAACACAGTGGCCTCAATCATTCTTAAATGGAAGAAGTTTGGAACCACCAAGACTCTTTCTAGAGCTGGCCGCCTGGCCAAACTGAGCAATCGGGGGATAAGGGTCTTGGTCAGGGAGGTGCTAGCAGATGGATCTTCGTTGTCGTCGCAACGGGAAGCCTGTTGAAACAGACGATTACGTCGGCAGACCAGTCGTGATGGATCGGCAGGGCTCCATGTCGACACTAGGAGGTCCCGTTCGGTTGACAGAGAGGTGGATAGCCGGGAGATGGGCCTGGCTCAAGGCTAGCTCAAGGCTAACTGGTTCTAGCTTCGGGACAAGTGGTGATTAGTGGTGATTAGCCAACAACAACATCCATTCGGTTGCAGCTAGCTAGTTTTGATGATCCGGTGTTAAGGTCCAGTGATTCAGTGATTCCGGCAGAAAATCCGAAATGCTCTGGGTCGATAGAACGCTGTGCAGACTGGCCGATAATTGTCCAGGCTAGAGCTGGCTGGTAGGTAGTGCCCATGGACAGTGGTGAAGACCGCTAACGGTGGCTAATAGCAATAGCTAATAGCAAGTAGCTAGTTAGCTGGCTAGCTGGCTAGTTTCAGCCGTGGGTTCTTGATAAAAGGTATGAAGAAATAATAGAATCCGTTCCACATTGGGTGAGGCGGGTTGCAGGAAAGTATATTTAGTTAAAGGATGGAAAGTGAGATAGAGAAATAATTTTTTTTTTAAAACTAAAAACAAACAAAAAAACAGGCTATTTACACGAGGACACAACATAATACACGACCGTACTGCTATGCCATCTTGGATCAAGGTACTGTAGGTACTCTTCATGTAAAGTGTTAGGCTACCGATAAGGGTGTATGGAAGAACTTACTAGCTAGCTAATACTACCACACTGGGTTTTGTAGCCATTTAAGAGGTAAGCTAATGCCATTACACTCAGTGGGGTATATTATTATCAAAGTAATGAATGGATAGAATAGCCGTCTACGCATTCAATGCTACATTGTTGCCTTGCAAACGATGACTCCCTAAAGCAGACTGCTCCACAGCCTGAAGGGAACGATACTGTCAAAACAAGGTGTAAGCTGGGGATAGAATGAATCATTTAATGAACAATAAGTGAGGGGGGGGGGGGTTCTTGCAATGTAGCTAATGTACTCACACCGCCTGGTGACACCGCTAACACACTTCTGCTCTTCTTCATCCTCAGTGGTGTCAGTCAGTCACTCTCTTCTTTCATAAACGCCTCCTTTATCCCACCTGACGCACCTGACGAGAGGGAGGGAGGGAGGGAGGGAGGGAGGGAGGGAGGGAGGGAGGGAAAAAAGTTAGATAATCACACACTCCATCATTGGTCTCCTTATGACAGACATTTCGTGGAATATTTTGTCCGTCAGATAACTGGAGTGGGTTCAGCTGACAGCTGAGTATTATGCATTCCATTGACGAACAGGGATAACAGGGTAACACTTTACTTGAATGATTCCTACATAGCTTGACATGTGTAGGTAGGCTATATGTACTGCTTATGAATGTGTTATGAAGTGCTTATGTAGGTCCTCTTTAAGAAAAGTGTTAAGCTACCAATAAGAGGGATGTCGGAGGACTTGGACAACTAACTAACTAAACTAGTGATTCAGTGGGTAGTAATAGAGTGACTTCCGAAACAAAGAGAGTACAAAGCAAGAGGCTACTATTTTTAGAATTGGATTTCACGCAGCTATCACGTTGCATGACAATGGAGCGATCCACGGGCATAATGTGCTGATGCTTCACAGTATCTCTGAACAAGATCAGCCTCTTGGTATCTTTGATGTGACCATAAACTTGTTCTACTTACCCAGAGTCAGATGCGTGCAGTATGAGGGAAGTATGAGGGAAGTTAGCAGTAGTCTTTTCGAGTCAATGCTAACTAGCGTTAGCGCAATGATGATGTCTACAGGTACGGTAGCATTGCTACTAAATGCCAGAATCTCACAGTGTCCCTTTAAGTGATGAAGTTATCATAAGTGGTAGGATGACTTCCGACACAAACCCAAGAGAGTATAAGGCAAGAGGTCTCTTCTAGGACTTTTACGTCACGCAGCTATCATATCGCTTGAGAGTAGAGCGAACACCAGATTACATGCACCAGAGGAGGCTGCTGAGGGGAGAACGGCTCATAATAATGGCTGGAACGGAGCAAATGGAATGGTTCGATGTGTTCAATACCGTTCCATTTATTCCGCTCCAGCCATTACTATGAGCCCGTCCTCCCCAATTAAGGTGCCACCGCACAAATTCTTCACAGCCTATCTGAACGAGATCTGCACCTTGCCTCTCTCTGTAATAACTTTGGTAGCCCTGCTGTTTATGCTCACGACATGCTGGGTCTCTGTAGAGAATTCTGGGAAGCAGAACCATAAGAAAACAATTAGGTTAATAATTAACAAATTAGGTTTAAGGGTTAAATAGTGACAGTTAATCGAGCCAAAGCAATCTATATTGTACCGTCACACACTGTGCCTTAAGGTCTTGGCCTGTACAGTACACCCTGTCTGTAATCTCCGAACTACAGGACATCAGCTGGGGGCTTGGAAAGAGCTCAATAATAAATCAGGAAGGGTTGGGACATCTTTGTGACAGGACCCAGACAATATCTGACACCATTATGGATTTTTTAGTGACAGGGAGAATTTGCGTCATAGTAATGAAACTGACAGAAAGTCCGTGTAGTATGTTTGCCTGTCTGCTGCTCCAAGGCTAGTGTCCAGGTGAGTGACTTGGAAACACAACTCACGGGCACAGTAGGGCTTGCAGGCATTAGCAGGGTAAAGGTGCTTTTTAACATACGTAATTCAATAAAATTTGGAACGATTTCCCTCATATTGTAATTATAGGTCATATTTAATAGAAATCTGGAAACATGGACAGTTATTTTAAAAGTAGCTATTGTAAACAATTAGGTGGTAGGATCCCCCTAAAGGTCAGCCCACTCACTCCCTTATCAACTGACCCGGTTGTTAAATTACCTTACCAGTCCAATACATTGAACTGTTCTGCAGTGACTGACGCTATGACTTACCGTGACCTTAGCGTGACGGCTGTTGACATTCAGCATTGCGTGTTTGTGAACGTGCCCCTGTGGAGTGTGTCTCTGAATTTCGTCAGGTAGAAATGTTGGAGGGAGTAAAAAAATGTAAACAAGAAAGCAATAGGAGCGCTACTGTATCTGAGGAAGTTATATATTGGGGATTTATATGCAAATGACTGACTCTGTATACCCGTTATCCATAAGACATAAAGTAGCCTACTCTCATTTAGAATCAGTGTTTTCTTGCAATTCAGATTTCTAAATTTTCAGAGGAACATTTTCCACTGTACTATGTGTAGTACTATGTAGTAGTCATGATGGAATCATAATTATTCAAAAATAGCTTCTGAAGTTTCATAATATTTCATTGTATGTTAATTAATGAGAAGTATTGCAGTTTTTTCCTTTTCCTGAACAGTTTCTGTGTCACGCCCTGACTTATGGGACTCTTGTATGTTGAGTCAGGGTGTGGATATCTATGTTGGTATTTCTATGTTTGCATTCTAGGTTGTGTGTTTCTATGTTTGGCCGGGTGTGATTCCCAATCAGAGGCAGCTGTCTCTCGTTGTCTCTGATTGGGCATCATACTTAAGTAGCCTGTTGGCACTCATTAGTGGTGGGATCTTGTTCCGTGTTTGAGGCTTGTTTTGTGTTTAGCCTCAGGACTTCACGTTTCGTTGGTTTGTTGTTTTGTTCGTGTGTTTATCGTTGTAATAAACATGTACGCATTTCACGCTGCGCCTTGGTCTGACCCGTCCTTAAACGAACGTGACATACTGTTTTGGAGATGAGAGGTTTTCATCTGACAGTGACGACATATTGATATACATACAGTGGGGTTGGAAATGATTGACACCCTTGATGAAGATGAGCAATAATGACTGTCATTGAAAAGGAAAAGGCGCAACACTGGCTCACCATAAAACATTCTTTGTTTTATTGAAGCAATGTTAAAAGATTAACATTTCGGCTTTCAATGGCCTTCATCTAAAGGCCGTAACGTTAATTTCATCTGATGAAGGCCATTGAATGAGAACCAATTCAATGTCAGGGTGCTTGAGGCAAATTGCCTTTGGCGCTTGCAAGCCTTTCACATTCGCAGGTCACCACCAGCAGTCTCTCATGCACATCAAACATTGGCCAGGTTCTTCAGAGATTTTCATCTGCTACAGTGCCACCACTTTGCTTCAATTTATTTCAGTCCCACTGTGTGAATGAAGACCATGCACAGAGCACGGCAACACAGCCTTGGTTCATCCACTTAAAAAATAAGGAATGTAGTGGGTAAAGACATACCCAGATACGCTTTGGCAGACACATCAAAAGGAACACCTGTCTGTGTAAAAAGCATTACTTGACATCGGATGTTATGTCTATAAGAGGCCCTTTGTAAACAACTTTTTTTTATATATCTGTCTATAGGATGAAAGGAACCCAAAATAACAGTTTTCTCATCAAATATCATCCCATCTGGATGCCTGGATCATGCATCATGGTGATGAGAAAAGGTGAAATGACAAAGGTTTCATGCTGGGTTCATCAACTCAGAGACCACACCCCACTATTGCCACAGCCTGAGGAATCATCATAACCTCAACACCAAGACCACTTCTACATGGACTGCCTGTTGATGTGAAAGGGCCAGTTACCATGGCAACAGGACACTTAAATGCACCCCGCAAAATGCATGACCACTCGCTGGGGACATTCAAGTGGCAGATAAGGGTTACTAAAATGTCTCCACAATAACCTAAATATGGATCTGTTGTTCAGTCGGCGTCAGTGCTTGACTTGGACTGAAATAGGTTCTGGTACTCATTTTGGGTGCCAGTACTGTTTATATTTAGGTGCAGGAGCTCCACAATACTTTTGAGCTAATATTCTATAAGAGGAACAGGAGCTCAAGCAGTAGAACATTTTAGGTGCCGGTACTCGGCTCCGGTAAGCTCTTGCCCAAGTCAAGCACTGGTCGGCGTAAATTTCCAACAATCACTATGAGAAATTCTGTCATAACTGTTGTTGAGGGAAGAACAGACCTTCATTGATGCATTTATCATACCTTCAAGGGCTTTTGTGAGAAAGCTGCAAGGTAAGCGTGCCACTGTGTGGTCGGAGGAAGCACAAACCACTTCTCGAAGGAGTCGGTTTGACAGTAGCTGCTACGGGAGAAAATCCTGACTGAATATTGCACCGAGGCAGTATAAACTGGATTGCAAGCACACCACTTCCTCCTCCACAGCACAGATTAAAACCCAGATATCTCTGTATGTTGCATTGGTTCCCTGAGCCATTTCCGTTTGTGCAAGAAGTAGGACCCACATGAATCTAGGCTAACTACTGTCAAATGCAGCCTTCGTGTTGATTAGCGCACAAGCCACTCACTAAATGATGGGGTACACACAGAGGACAAATTGTAAAAAGTTCTGTTAACATGGGTTTTTTAGTTAACAAGGGGTATGGTAGTAGTTATGCAGGGGTGGTGGATGGTTCTGTTAACATGGGTTTTTTAGTTAACAAGGGGTATGGTAGTAGTTATGCAGGGGTGGTGGAGGGTTCTGTTAACATGGGTTTTTTAGTTAACAGGGGGGATGCCACACACCCCCAATCTCCTCTCAAATCCCCTGGGTCATAAATAACTATTTGAGACCTGCTATGAATTCACATTCACTAACATTGGGATATCTGTTGCCATACACCAGAGGGGCTAGGTTTCAGAGCTCAGTCAGACAATATTCATATCAGATGAGACCTCAATCATAATGTTTACAGTAAAAAAGAAAACATCCTCTGTGTCACAAGACATAAGTGTACAAAGGAAGACTGTAGAGGGTGAGGCAATGCCCAACACACACGCCAGGTCATTGGACGCCCAGTCGCCCATACAAAGATTGCTTTTGTGAAGCCAAAACAAAAGGAGTTTAAAAGACGTCATGTGTTCGATTGCGTTAACATTACTTTCAAATACCACGTGAAGAACAGTGAATGCATTCAAGGCTATCTTGGCACAATCACCAAGATTAATTCACTTCTTTTTTTTGGTATATGAAAAATCTTTAGCTGTCCTTGAGGAAAAGGCGCTGTCTGCACGATGTTAGAAAAAAAAACACTTAAGTCAAGAATTGATGGATGCTGCAGATACACAGACCGACGAAACGGAAATCAGTAGTGCGCACCAAAGAAGAACCGTCTTGCATTGCTGCATGGGGTACTAAACTAGAATTGGCTTGGTCTTATTCAGGGTTTAGTGGCAGATTATAATTTTGCGGATACATCTGTGCCCATTAAGACATTAAATGGATAGAATTCCAGCTATCCATTAATCATCTAAATATCCATCTATAGATTAAATCAGACCGAATGGCAATGTGCCGTTGTGACAACCTGTGGGCAAAACAGGGCATTTCTATGAGACAAGCCTACCACGACATTGTATAGACTGTATGTTAACAAAACAAATCAAGTCAAATTGTATTTGCCACATGCACTGAATACAACAGGTGTAGACATTACTGTGAAATGCTTACTTACAAGCCCTTAACCAACAATGCAGTTTTAAGAAAAATAAGTGTTAAGTAAAAAATAGATAAGTTAAAAAATACAAATACAAATAATTAAAGAGCAGCAGTAAAATAAAATAACAGTAGTGAGGCTACATACAGGGTGTACCGGTACAGACTCAATGTGTGGGGGCACCGGTTAGTCGAGGTAATTGAGGTAATATGTACATGTAGGTAGAGTTATTAAAGTGAATATGCATAGATAATAAACAGAGAGTAGCAGCAGCGTAAAAGAGGGGGTGGGGTGGGGTGGGGTGGGTAGCCATGATTAGCTGTTCAGGAGTCTTACGGCTTGGGGGTAGAAGCTTTTAAGAAGACTTTTGGACCTAGACTTGGCACTCCGGTACCGCTTGCCGTGCGGTAGCAGAGAGAACAGTCTATGACTAGGGTGGCTGGAGTCTTTGACAATTTTTAGGGCCTTCCTCTGATACCGCCTGGTATAGAGGTCCTGGATGGCAGGAAGCTTGGCCCCAGTGCTATAATTTCCACACTCCCACCGTGACTATTCCTTTCTGAATTGGCAGAAAACTTGATTAGGTTGACTGTACGGTTTAACTTTTTATTAAACACCTGCTCTGCTCCAGGACAAAGGAGCTGTGATAACGTTATCCCGTGTCTGTCTTGTGATGATGGTTAAGACATTCTTCAATGTCTTAATATCGTCTTCAGACGTACGTATTTATATATAAAAAATATATATATATCAAATTGTATCATAGGAAACCTGTTTAATGTTATAGAAGTTAAGGGATGGTATTAATAAATAAATTAACATCATATCTAATCAGCAGCCTATCAATCCCAATGTCAACTGCCTCCAGATAATGAATTGAACATGTTATCCCAATTGACTTTCTTGACTGATTACGTTTTTTATTTATTTCGCCTGGATCAATTACTATACATTGAATGATCGTATCTAGGCCTAATCAATTTCAGAAGATCGGTACTGACTGCAATGCATATCACAACGGGTCAAAGCCAAAAGTCATAGCACATGACCTTTGTAGGCCACTTAAAACATTATGACCACAAATCCCAAGACAGATGACTGGTCTTTAATGTTTGGCCTGTTATAGACATCAATAAGTGTTTCAAAGTGTCTCTAAATGCATATCTACATGCCAACAAGATAGAACACAGAAAGACAACACACTGACAAAGACAGGGACAGCAACGTTTCTGTTTCTTCAAACAGAGACAGAATTAGCAGTGCTTGATGGAAAGAGCAAGCAGGGAGATGTAGGCCACTGACAGATGGCACACCAAGACAGACAGACAGAGAGACAGAAATATACAGACAGACAGACAGACAGAAAGATACAGAGAGACAGAAAGATGCAGAGATACAGAGAGACAGACAGATAGACAGAAAGACAGAGAGAGCGAGACAGCAGTGTGTAGCAGCTGTGAGATGAGATCATGCAGGGCTCCTGGACAAGACAGACTCCCTCAGGGCACTGCCAGATATATACTGGGTTGTTAACTAGTTTTGGCCATGTTGGAACCAAACGTTCCACGACAATAACATTGTAATTTACATCCTTAGTAGAATGTAATGGTCTTGGAACTATGGGTGCCAAAATGGTCAAACACTCAAACAGAGTTGCCATTGTACATCTACAGAGCTCTGGGATGACTGACACTTCTCTCCTCCAATTGAGTCCCAGAGCAAGCCAATAAGATTGGCATGGTTCCACATTCCCAATGACATTTATTTTTTGGGGGACATATGCCAGTTTTGGGATAAACTACACAAAGCATGTGCTTACTACTTGTCCTCTTTGACATAAGGCTGGGCAAGCTTTTATTGATCAATTGCACACAAGGTCCAACCGAAATTTGACTTCCGCTTTTAACCCAACCCCTGCCAGCTCAGTTCCCGACAAATCTTTCCCGTTGGACCAGGACTCGAACTGGCAACCCTCCGGGTGCTGGCTCGCCTCTCTAACCACTAGGGTACCAGCTGCCCCCTTAGTAAAGCACTTGTCTCTGAGACAATTCGCCATTAAACTCCTCCAACAACCAGAAAATAGTAGTTACAGTAGGAACTCATTGACTAATTCATCATACGCTTTTAGCGCCATCCCGCTGAGCGCCCTAGCTAAGTGACCCGGCAACCCGTCGCAGGAAAATCTAATTGAGCGGACACATTTATGATCTGGGTGAGTTATCGTCTGATAGGGGAGCCGAATAAGCACACTAAAAATCAGCATGATAACTAACTAAGTCTGCCGCTGCCTAACACACGTTTTGATCTATCATATTGAGGGCAACCCATTGAAACTCCATTGAGGTATCATTGATTGAAATACTGGCGGTGTCAGCACTTAGTCAATTACCTCCATTCAATGGCTGTGGACTGTGTGTTGCCCTGACGGATTAAAATCCCTCCTGAGTCATTGTGTCAGACAGAGAAAGATAATGGAGGAACTGGCAACCGGGAGACCAGGGATGGGGAAAGTTCTCTGTGAATGTCACTAGATGACATGTACTCAAATCAGGGCTCGGCACCTCAGAATGTCTACAGATGGGAACATAATCCAAAGTGCAGCTTTGGCTAAACTTGAAAAAACATTTCTAAAAACCTGTTTTCGCTTTGTCTTTATGGGGTATTGTGTGTAGAATGATGAGGAAAAACATTTATTTTAATCCGTTTTAGAACAAGGCTGTAATGTAATAAAATGCACTGTACACTCACAATGGCTGCCTGGTATTGTGATGCAATAATTTCCATGGTAATGTACAATGCTCTTTCAAATTATGTTAACTGTTGTGGCTCATGCAATGGAATGTGTTTTTTGTAATGTCAGTTGAGTGGAATAAACAAAGCACAGCGCATATTTTAGCACATATTCTACTGTTTTGCTCCTATTCATGGGTTGCATGTTTTGTCACAATATTGTTTTGAACGTTCGTTTTGGACTGATGCCACACTGAGCATTCTACTCAATGCATCGTCAATGAGCGCTGATGAAGATTTCATCAAAAGTGCATTACAGTGGCTTGGAAATACAATGAAGTTCAAAAGGAGGCAAATAATTAGTAGGAAAACCTTTTGTTATCATTTTGATGGCACCTGATTGACTTTAGATGCAGTATAACGTTAGCTAGCTAGCTAAGATTGAGGGGAGGCCACCGGGATTTAGCTAGATAACGTTAGCATTGCTAGCTATTTTTGACGAACTTTGCTAGCTAATGACAACATTGCCATCTGTCTATAGTACATTTGACGACATCTTAATGCTGGCAAGTCGTTTCCTGCTAAATATTTGACTCCTTTAGCAATGTCATCGTATTTCCAGGCACTATAGTGTAATTTAGACAACAGTAGTTAGCCTCCATTCAGAATGACTGGGCTTATCATCACTTTAAGGCACCACTATGGAGCCACAGAGAGAGGGTGGCTTGAGAACGTTCATAACAATGGCATGACGCCACCGAGTGACGGAGGTGCAACCTATGAATACGGTAAAGAAGTCAATGGAACACAGACGTTCCATTGACCAGATTTGCGCACACTCAACAAATATGATCTAATAAAAGTGGATATTCGTCAAATCCGATTACATTAATGTATATTGGGGTTGACATCCATACAAGCGTTATACTCCGATGTTTACCTCAACATAGTGTTAAATACACATATAAACAATAGCCGAAATGTAGGGTAATTTGGATGGGGGGTTCTTTGCCCCACGGCCCTTTCTCCCATGCGTTTCCATGGCAATTCCATTATTTTGGTCAAGTTTGATTGACCTCTTTACCGCATCTATGGGTACACTCGCAATGGCTGCAAGTCCACCTATTATTCCACCAATGACTTGAATGGGGATGCCCGTTCTATTCATTCTAATTCTACTTAAAAAAACATTTCTACAGACTGTCTTTCTTGTAGTCCTAATCTGGAAAGTCCTTTTAAGACGTATTATTGCTATTCCCTGCCTTGATTCTAAATGTATGTTGTTTATATTGCATTTTATCATTATTTTTGCCTATGTTGAGCTTTGAGATAACACTAATGAAAAGCACTATAAAATGAAATGTATTATTATTATTATTATTGTTATTATTCTTCATCAGACAGGATTGTAGAAAGGCCAGACATGCTCCCTTGATATAGCTGCACAGCGAGCATAGCATCCTCATCATGTTGAGCTTACTGGGAACATGGACGTGTACAAAGAGCCCCGCTGTGACCTGTGACCTCCGTAAGGCTAAATCAAAGAGGCGAAACGACAGTACAGGGACAAAGTGGAATTGCAATTCAACGGCTCAGACCCACTACCCACTACCCACTACCCACTACCCACCACCCACTACCCACTATCCACTATCCACTACCCACTACACTACCCACTACCCACTACCCACTACCCACTACCCACTACCCACTACCCACTATCCACTATCCACTACCCACTACACTACCCACTACCCACTACACTACCCACTACCCACTACCCACTATCCACTACTCACTACCCACTACCCACTACCCACTACCCACTATCCACTACCCACTATCCACTACTCACTACTCACTACCCACTACCCACTACCCACTATCCACTACCCACTACCCACTACCCACTACCCACTACCCACTACCAACTACCCACTACCCACTACCCACTACCAACTACCCACTACACTACCCACTACCCACTACCCACTACCCACTACCCACTACCCACTACCCACTACCCACTACCCACTACCAACTACACTACCCACTACCCACTACCCACTACCCACTACACTACCCACTACCCACTACCCACTACCCACTACCAACTACCCACTACCCTACCCACTACCCACTACCCACTACCCCCTACCCACTACCCACTACCCACTACCAACTACCCACTACACTACCCACTACCCACTACCCACTACACTACCCACTACCCACTACCCACTACACTACCCACTACCCACCACCCACCACCCACCACCCACTACACTACCCACTACCCACTATCCACTACCCACTACCCACCACCCACCACCCACTACCCCCTACCCACTACCCACTACCCACCACCCACTACCCACTACCCACTACCCACTACCCACCACCCACTACCCACTACCCACTACCCACTACCCACTATCCACTACCCACTACCCACTACCCACTACCCACTATCCACTATCCACTACCCACTATCCACTATCCACTACCCACTACCCACTACCCACTACCCACTACCCACTATCCACTACCCACTATCCACTACCCACTACCCACTACTACCCACTACCCACTACCCACTACCCACTACCCACTACCCACTACCCACTACCCACTATCCACTATCCACTATCCACTACCCACTATCCACTACCCACTACCCACTACAATTCACATACCACCCCGACAGATCCACGGACGACGCAATCGCCGTTGCACTGCACACTGCCATATCAAATCAAATGTTATTCGTTACATTCTTCGTAAACAACCGGTGTGGAGTAACAGTGAAATGCTTAGATGCAGAGAAAGAAAATTGAGAAATAATAGAAAAGTTAAACACATAATAATAAAAGTAATAATAGATACACAATGAGTAACGATAATTTGGCTATACACAAGGGGTACCAGTACCGAGTAGATGTGCAGGGCTACGAGGTAATTGAGGTAGATATGTACAGATAACTAAAAATAAAGTGACAGATAGCAGTAAACAGTAGCAGCAGCAGCATTTGTGAGGAGTCAAAAAAGTTAGTGCAAAAAGTCTTGCTGACAACAACCTCTCCCTCAACGTCAGCAAGACAAAGGAGCTGATCGTGGACTACAGGAAATGCAGGGCCGAGCACGCCCCTATTCACATTGACGGGGCTGTAGTGGAGCGGGTCGAGAGCTTCAAGTTCCTCGGTGTCCACATCACTAAGGATCTATCATGGTCCAAACACACCAACACAGTCATGAAGAGGACACAACAACACCACTTCCCACTCATGAGGCTGAAAATATTTGGCATGGGACTCAGATCCTTAAAAGGTTCTACAGCTGTGTAACAGTTTTGCTTCCGTCCCTCTCCTCACCCCTACCTGGGCTTGAACCAGGGACCCTCTGCACACATCGACAACAGTCACCCTCGAAGCACCGTTACCCGTCGCTCCACAAAACCCCGGCCCTTGCAGAGCAAGAGAAACAACTACTTCAAGGTCTCAGAGCGAGTGACATCACCGATTGAAACGCTACTAGCACGCACCGCTAACTAGCTAGCCATTTCACACCGGTTACAGCTGCACCATTGAGAGCATCTTGACTGGCTGCATCACCGCTTGGTATGGCACCTGCTTAGCAGCTGACGCAGGGCGCTACAGAGGGTAGTGCATGCGGCCCAGTACATCACTTGGGCCGTACTCCCTGCCATCCAGGACCTCTATACCTGGCGGTGTCTTCAGCCACCCAAGTCTGCATAGACTGTTCTCTCTGCTACCGCATGGCAAGCGGTACCGATGCACCAAGTCTGGTATCAACAGGACCCTGAACAGCTTCTACCCCAAGCCATAAGACTTAAATAGTTAGTTAAATAGTTAACCAAATAGCTACCTGGACTATCTGCATTGACCCTTTTTGCACAAAATGTTGAGACTCATCACATATGCTGCTGCTACTGTTTACCATCTGTCACTTTATTCCTAATTATATGTACTGTACATATCTACCTCAATTACCTCGTACCCCTGCATATCGACTCTGTACTGGTACTCCTTGTATATAGCCAAGTTATCGTTACTCATTGTGTATCTACTCTTACTACGTTTTACTTTTCTAATATTTCTCTATTTTCTTTCTCTCTGCATTGTTGGGAAGGGCCCGTCAGTAAGCATTTCCCTGTTAGTCCACATCTGTTGTTTACGAAGCATGTGACTTATAAAATTAGATTCTACCTCGCGTGTTAGTGATACACCCTTCTCCATCACTTTCACTCACTGTGCTCACACAGCACACGTAGGGGTAACTGACAAAATAAGAAACACTCGAGTAAATGAGGAATACAAGGTGCTTCCACACAGGTGTGGTTCCTGAGATAATTAAACAATTAACATCCCACCATGGCTATGTATAAAAATGCTGGCTGGACAGACCATTATTTTGGCCATTATTTTGGCTACCATGGCTATGTCCCCATAGTATGAATGCCCCCATCCTCAGGGCACGAGTGGTCACTGAATGGTTTGATGAGCATGAAAACGATGTAAAACCATATGGCCGTATCAGTCATCAGATCTCAACTCAATTGAACACTTTTGGGAGTTGAACACTTTCCACCACCATCACAAAACACCAAATGATGGAATTTCTCGTGGAAGAATGGTGTTGCATCCCTCCAATAGAGTTCCAGTGGAACCTATGCCAAGGTGCATTGAAGCTGTTCTGGCTCGTGGTGGTCCAACGCCCTATTAAGACACTATGTTTGTTTTTCCTTTATTTTGGCAGTTACTTGTACCTTTCAATAAACTTGGCTTCTCTCATTAGTTTATCCTTCTTCCTAATGGTAGCGTACTCGGTGAATTGCACTGATTTACGCAGTTTTAGGTGAAATAGTTATGCAAAATAAAAGACGTAGCCTACACAAAATTATGGGATGAGATGAGCAGAAATATGTGTCCTCTCTAAAATTAGCTATTTGAGATATATGTTAGCATACCTAGGCAATAGTGTAGCAACTAACTTGGCACACATCGGTTATAGTCGCGAATGCAAGGTGACACCTTTGTTACCACCGGGCAACATCTTCGTAGAAAAACTATAACGTCAAGTGCTTGGACGACAGCTATAGGCTTCTGGACTTGAATGGGACAACATGAGTGAGTTAATGGTTTAGAATAGATATTATTAGATAAGGTAGCCAGGCCTACGTACGGCTACGTCTATGAGACGTTAAAATCATCCTCAGCCCCTCGATTAACAAAAGGCGGTAGCCTACTACTGACTGAGCTTTCCCCCCCAAAAAAAAAAAACTAAGTAGAAGACACCTTACCCAGAGAGTAGTCCACTTTATAAGATTGCTTAAAGTGTATTTATGAAGTATGAACACACGGTCCGGTCTCTATAACCTTCTTGACTTCAGCGCACTATCCTGTGTGCTCCGTTGCTTGCTTCGCGATCGATTTTGGTCTGTCTCTCTCCCACTCGCTCTCTCTGGCGGTTGGCGGGTGCTTCCCACAAGCTCTTTCTGTTCTCGTTGACAAGCGTCGCTCTCTCGCTTCCTCTTTTAGTTTTGATGCTGCTTAGCCTACAGAACAAATGACACCAAACCGACATCATCAGAATTCATGAATCTGATAGGCTATCTCATCCAATCCAGCAGCCATCCAGCCAAGCTATTAAAAAATCTCCTGCAGTCATTATACTGCATAATACTGCATTAGCCCTCCCACATAGGAGGGCTATGCCTGTCTTTGGAGTAGGGTGAAGTTGCCCCTAGACACTGACCTTGGGTCAGTTTTGTATTTCCCCAACTAATGGTTATGGTTAGGAAGCTGATCCTAGATCTGCACCTAGAGAAAGCTTCACCCCCGGAGCGCTCACAGCTGGCTGCCCAACAGTTACAATGGTTGTCCTAACTTTCCCTGCATATCTCACCTCATCTAGATTGCTGAGTTTTTTGATCCAGCAGTGGCCACTGGCCAGACAATCCTGCCAACTCTAAAGACAGGCTCCTGCATGGTAACTGTTGGGCGGCCAACTGTGAGTACTGGCTATAACCATCTGTTGATACCTTTGAGGAGTTATTATGTTCAAGGCTAGAGTGGCCAGTCCAAACAGTTTTGATTTCTAGGTTGTTGCCAGGCAACGGTTGTCCCAGGTGCCAATGATGGATGGATGGTCATCCCAGGGTCCCTTCTTCTTCTTCTTCTTCTTACCGTCATCCTGCTCCCTGAGCTATGTAGTGCCCGTCATTCACACATATATGCACACGCACACACATAAATACAAACAAACACACAGAAACACACATGTACACTCACACACACACACACATAAAGTATATCATCGTATCCTCAATATCTACCTCAGAGGCTCCTCAAGTCTGAAAAGCCTTGTTGCTGCAGGAACAGTGAGCTTGAAGTTCATCACTTTCGATTTCAGAATTCTAATCAATCAATGCGTAATCACCAAAACTGCAGGGACAAGTTTAAAATCAAACAAGGTGACTAAGCTATAAAAGGGAATTTAATCTGGTTTTCTACTTCTCAAGACACACCCTATTCCCTACATAGTGCACAACTTTTGACCAGAACCCTCATGGAGATATTCAAAGCGTCAAGGCCAGAGGAGGTTAGCACCTCCGAGCCTCAACAGTATATTGCTTTAGTTGACCCGGGTGAACTCCATCATGATGCCTTAAATCATTCATCTCACTGCATGTTAATTTCTTTCTCTCTCACTCACATACTCTCACACACACACACATAATAAACACAGCCACCATTCAAGTTCCACACCACATCAATGTTTCCCAACCAAATAAGGACAAGTCTGTCTGATAATAGAATCCCTCGATCCTGCATCATCACACTCATATTCACAGCCCAATGCATCCTATAATCAATGACATGCCAATTCGGAGAAACCCAAAGCACAGGGAGAGATGTGTATAATTAATTATCCTTTTGTCTGCTTAAAGGAGTTGAGCTTTGCTAAACACAAAATGGCAATTTGAGCGCATCCACAACAGGCGGAAGACACAGGCTGCCTGAAATAAAACAACCATTGATTTCTATCTAATTAAATAAACATTAAATACGTAATCATGTCGCTTTTACTTTGTTCTTGATGCTGCGTGTATTTTTTGAATTGCCATTGAATTCGTTATGTAAATAAATTAAATTGTGCCAATAGATTGTGCCTCCAGGACATCTGTGTGTTTGAGGAAGATCGTCAAGGACTCCAGTCACCAGAGCGACGGACCTTTCACTCTGTTACCATCTGCCAAGCGGTATCGGAGCATCGGGTCTCAGACCAACAGGCTCCGAGACAGCTTCTACCGCCAGGCTTTTGGACTGCTGAACAGCTAACCCTAGCTGTCTCTCTGCACAAACATGCACCTTAGTGACTATTTGCACCTTAGGAGACTAGCTGCACCTTAGGAGACTAGCTGCACCTTAGGAGACTAGCTGCACCTTAGGAGACTAGCTGCACCTTAGAGACTAGCTGCACTGAATCTACACACAAGCACACACACAGCCATCCATAAACAACCATGCACACAGACTCTTTCACACACAAACACACACACACACACACACACACACACACACACACACACACACACACACACACACAACGCTGCTGTTCTATTGTATACTGCATGACCAAGACACTACCCACTTTATATTTGTAAATAGTCATACTTGACATAGCGCATTCATTATCTATTCTGTATATCATTCATGATCTATTCTGTATATCCTATTGTTCATGATCTATTCTGTATATCCTATTGTTCATGATATATTCTGTATATCCTATTGTTCATGATCTATTCTGTATATCCTATTGTTCATGATCTATTCTGTATATCCTATTGTTCATGATATATTCTGTATATCCTATTGTTCATGATCTATTCTGTATATCCTATTGTTCATGATCTATTCTGTATATCCTATTGTTCATGATATATTCTGTATATCCTATTGTTCATGATCTATTCTGTATATCCTATTGTAAACATATCAGGCTATTACTAGGCATACTACCTCTTCAATTATGTGTAATTTTTTATTTGACTTGACTCTTATTATTGTTATTAACTATTGTACTGCACTATGGAGGGAGCTAGCGCACAAGCATTTCGCTGCACCTTTTATAACTGCTGTAAACTGTGTACGTGACAAATGAAATTGGATTTGATTGAAAGGTTGTTCAAAAATCTATTTGGGATGCCCCATACTAAAGAAAAACACTGTTTAGGCCTATCCTCTGAATTTAGGGTGAGCATCCAATTGACATTTGGTTAGCCTCCAATTAGCATCCTCTCTCCGTCTCTCTCTCTCTCTCCCTTACTCTCTCTGTCTGTTTTCGTCTCTCTCTCTCTCTCTCCCCATCTCTCTCCCAAGGGAGGTCTTCACAGAGATTTTTCCAGTCATTATAGCTGCTGTGTAAATCCAGGTGTCTACTAAAATATTCCATCCATTAATAGTGCCCAGGGACTGGCCATGGTATACAGATACAATGATTCTGTATATAAAACATTTTATTGTGGTTGACAAAAAAAAATAAAAGGGTACATTATTATTATTATTACATAAGTGATAGGTAATTCAGCATATCACTAAATGTGTTAAATGCTGCATACAATACAACAATCTCAGAAGAAACTAACAACTGTACCATTATTAATAAGTCTAAGTATATCTGATTCAGTAACAAGGTTTGCTAAAATGGAGATCACTTTACTTCCCAAGTCTCCTGTGTGACTGTGCCAGCAAACTGCACTTGTGTTCTGGCTTTCTGTCCCAAAGCTCTCTCTCCATGCCAACCCCTTTGTGATGTAAAGCTGCAAAAATACTGGACTCAAAAGATGCCCATTGATATATTGACATATTAAAAAGCAAACAGGAAATATTTTATTTCAATAGTGCTTTAATTAATGTTAGAAAACAGACTACGTGTAGGTTTTTGTCAGGAGTTTAAATACAAGTCTCTCTCGTGCCCTCTAGTGTTTTGAAAGTGATGTTACATTTTGAGTTGACATACAAAGTCAACAGAGTTGTGCAACACAAACGCTTCATGATGAACGATAGCGCATAAAAAAAACAACGTTTATATTCATACGATAAGATCATGTAGCAATGTGGTTCAATCTTTTTTCTTCTTTGGTGGGTGCTTATATTTGTCCTACTACACACACACGTACAAGTGCATCATTTATACGCAGGAGTGAATTGGAAACGTGTATTTTTTGTTGTTGTTGCATATGGCCACTCTCCCTGAAACACTCCTTCATTAGACCCTCCAGTGAAAATAAGACATTGATTGTAAGTAGGCATACTGCATACTTAGCTATAGCAACATGCAATCACTCAGTATAAAGTAGTCTGGTTACATTTGGTCACCAATTGCAATATCTCAAAACATAATTATATAATGTACTATGAGTTCTCAGGCTTTACCAATATAGAATGTAAAAAGTGACTTTTATAAGTTCTATAAAAACATTTTGAATAAGTAAAAAATTGATATTTAACAGGCACTTGTGAATTAGTTTGTTGGTGAATAGAAACGTGGGCACTTCATTTGAACACAAACAGATCTGGTCTAAAAACCTCAAAATATATAGTGTTTACATTCCATGTGTGAAATCAACATTCCTTTACAAATGTAGACCATGATTCACAAACCCCCATTTTGGCTTCTGTCCGCAGCTTATAATGGCATAACATAATAATGGTGTTTTCATAATTAATTTGAATGACGTCTTTACTAATCATAGACATCAGAAACCATAGTTGGGGGAATGAATCATGTCTACCTTATTTTCTTAAATGGCCTTTGGTATTGGTGGAAATATTCCCATAAGGGCCTGAAATAAAGCTTTTTTGTCTTGGAGCAAAATGTTGAAAACGACAAACTACAGAAACCTTGACCTGGTTATGTAGTCACACCCAAAGTGATCATATAAAATAGATATGGATACATACAACCACAAACAAAAAAGGTACACACGTAATCAACTGCAAGAATGAGTAGATCATTTGAAATGCTTACACTTAAAATTAGCAAGATATCTTTTCACAAACAAACAGAATAATCCCTAAATGAAGTAGAAACAGTATCCCTCTACATGTACAAGTTGTTACGATCCTGAAACTAGCCTCTGGCTTTATAGATATGAATGTAGAGAGGTGGGCCTTGTCCAGAAACAACCACTCTAGACCCTATGCCCTAGACACTGGAGTAGATGTTAAAGACTTGGATAGTTAATAGCTGCACTTGGTGATATTTCACCATATGCTTACACCTATCCAGTCTTCTCACAGAGATCGACAAGTTCCTAGGGGGGGGGGGGGGTAGAGGCGGTTTCTGGACGGGACACTGCTTTTCAATGACTCTCCCTCAGCATAGGGGAGAGAACAGGCAAAAGGGTTGAAGGGAATAATGGAGCGAGTACTATAAAAAACTGATCAGGTGTCAGCGAAAAAGGAGAAAGGACAGACATCGCAGTGTCATTGTCCATTAAAACATCCCAGACACACTGTTCAGTGTCACCCTCTCTCACCAACCAATCCCTTTCTCATTAGGACATTAAATAGTCAGCATCAACTTCTTAAAACGTCAGTTAGTAGCGACGTTAGGCGGTAGTAGCTTTTTTTGTTTATCATATTCGTCGTCCACCGCTGTAACCTTGTTGTTAACAGGAATGACTGACGCCCTCTGTCCCTGTGACCCAATCGATCCCTAGACCCTACACACTTGCAGAGATCAGAGTATATTTGATTGGTTTAAACAATAATGGTGAAACTTCCACCTAGCTAGCCTATCAGAGGGCAAGGTGAAGCTATTACCATATTACTTACACCTGTCAAATCTCAGATCTCCACAAGTGCATAGGGTGTAGGGGTCCAATTTGGGATTGTGCCAGAGATCCACAGACGGTCTACCACTGCTCCCAGCTGAAGTCGTCTCCCCCTCCGAACACCAGGAAGAAGCCCAGGATTGTGAGGAAGATGACAGCGTTGCCGGCCATCACCAGGCCACAGGCCCCCCACTGGATCTGTAAGAGTACAGGGCCATGTTCATTAGGCGCCAGACGGAATAAAACAGACTGAAACAGGGAGGGACTACCTGGACCTGTCCAATGAGAAATGACCTTTTTTTTTTTTCTCAGCTGCTAAATATTTAAACGTTTTCTGTTGTGTGACGTTATGAACAAAACCTAGATAGAGCACAACCAGTGAATGTGTCTTATCAATTGGATTTATTAGATGTTAACTACAGCTCTACTAACATGTAATAAATAGATGTCGTAACCACCTTCAGTTACCTTAGCTATTATTGGGTATCATCAAGACTACCATTCACAACTATATGTATTCTAGGATCAGCTTTACTTACCCAAGTCATTATTACCATTACGAGCATCAACACTTAAACTGACCCTGAATCAGTTTATAAATGGCATAAAGCAACACATGACAGTCATTGACCATTGACAATATCAGGTAGGACTCACTAATGCAACCCGGGCCAGTATGATGGGAAGCCCGAACGCAGACACCACAATGCCCGTAGTGAAGAAGTATGCTAGCTCTCTGGATGCGTTGCTGGTGGCATCACTGTCATCACTGAGCCTTCTGGATATGAAGGTGGGGATCGGAGAGAGTACGTAGAAGATGAGGACGAATAGAGGCCAGTACACCCTGGGAAAACAAAACCGCTTCAAATCAGTTATGCAGAACATAACACCCCTTTGCCGGTTTTGAATCTGGGTCACCCACCCCACATGCAAACACACTAACCACTGCTCCAATAGGTTTAACCACCTTGGAGAAAATCGTGACACACTGCATCAGAGTTAGCTACACCGCTAACTTACATGTGTGGTCCCATTTAACAAGAGTGTCTCACAGACTTCAGAGGTAAGGGGTAAATACGTACCCATACTGCTCCAGTGCACAGCCCAACAGGAGAAACGTCAAGCCAATAGCTCCACTGAAGGACAACCCAACCAGCGCTATAGGACGACAAAAAACAGAGATGGTGAGGCAGTTGTAGATCACTTTTAGAGGCAGGGTTCTTACAGGCTATCCAGCAAAGATGGATCCTACTCAGTAGTCTACTCACTCTAAGCAGCCAAATGTCCCATCCAAATAAATACTCAAATACAAAAATGGTAGCATGCAACTTATAACAGTGTATTATGCAACTAATAATAAGGTTCTGCCATCATGAATGTAAATAAAAGGACAAATGGAATGTACACAATTAAGTTACATTTTCTTAGGAAGTCTATCAAGAGAGAGTTGGTTCACCGTTTTCAGTGTGGATTGCCTTCACTCCCCGTGATATACGATATACTTTATTGTCCACATGAATAGACAAATACATAGAATCAACTGAGAATAACACCCCATCATACACCACTTCCCACCCACACAAAAAGTGAATACGCTCACGTCAGGCAAGGCTGTGACTAGGTGGCGGCCACATGATGAAGGCCTACAGGCCAGGCTCCAATCTGTCATTGCCGTCTCCCTCATCTGTCTCCCCTGCTCTTACGCCTCGATCACGCCGACAGCATCATTGCATTTTGGTACACCAGAACTACATTCATTTCCAATGAAACACTGCGTTTGATTTGCAGCATTGCGTTGCAGAGGCAGTTGCAGTGCGTTCTGTGTGGTGCATACGTTGGATTTATCGAAGGTATGCGTCAAACTGTATGCGTAGACGGCTTGACAGAAATGGTAGCAGAAGGTGAATGTTGAACTTTTGTTGCACACATTGCCTACTATTTTGCGCAATGACTGTGTGATCAAGTTGTTACGCCTAGATCAGACCTACAGTGGTATGCGCAATAATGGTACGCGCAATAATGGTACGCAGCATCATCTGGATATGTGTGCAACAAAACTTCACCATTCACCTTCTGCTACCATTTCTGCCAACCCGTTTATGCATACAGTTTGACACATACCTTCGATAAATCCAACGTATGCACCACACAGAATGCACTGCAACGCAATGCTGCAAGGCAAACGCAGTGTTCCATTGGAAATTAATGTACTTCTGGTGTCCCAAAACTTAATGAAGCAGTTGGTGTGTACGAAGCGTAATGCTTTGAATACACCAACTGCGTCATTGTGCAAAAAATAGTATGCAGCATCATCTAGATATGTGTGCAACAAAAGTTCAACATTCACCTTCTGCTACCATTTCTGTCAACCCGAGTTTGACGCACATGTTCGATAAATCCAACATATGCACCACACAGAACGCAGCGCTGCAAGGCAAACGCAGCTTTCCATTGGAAAATAATGTACGTCTGGTGTACCAAAACGCAATGCCTCAGTCGGTGTGATCAAGGCGTAAGCCTGCATATATTGCGAACTCTCAAGTAGCCAAATAAATCGTACTTGAGTCTTCATTGTAGGGAAATACACAAGCACATTGTATCCTTTTATGTTATATTGCAATACTGGATAACAAACTAACATGTCAATGTAACAGTGCAAGCCACGGTCAACGTATCACACAACAAGGCAAAAGTTATACGTGACACCATAACAAGGATTATGGCTAGAAGGGATACAGTTTTTGTCAAATTAACTTCAGATTTGACATTTTGTAGCAGGTTATGATAATGTACGCTGCAGGTTAGAATAATTAACGTAGCATGTTAGGAGAATTAGGCTAAGGTTAGGAAAATGGTTAGGGTTAGCTAAAATAAAAAATCTACTTTTGACGTTAATTTGACAAAAGCTAGATAACTTCTAGCCATGATACATAATAAGTGTTCGTAGCCTACGTGGAATGGATACAATGTTGCACTTAGCTTGCCAGTGTCGGGAGAAAACGTTTATGGCAACAAGAGAGTTTTGTAGCGCAAGTATCAATCAATTTACCTTTAATACCCGCCATTGTCTTATGTCTTAAATTGTCCGTTTATCTTCTTTGTGCTTGGTTTTTCGTAAACGACTTCCTATTTCCTCCTTCGAACTTTTTATTTGCATCAGCTGACTTTCTTAAAGGAGCCATTTGCTCTCGCTATGTTTGGTCAACATTTCTATTTCTCTCTATTTCTACAGTATTTATATTTCACAATTGTATTAATGAACTCAGCTACGGAATATTCTTGACACCTACTGTGCAAAATATTCCTTGCTGTAAAATTGCTCTTGAATTGAAGTATTTCATCGTAACTAATTGAAATAGCCTAGTAGTCCTGGTCTGTAATCCAGTACACGGGTTCATTCTGTTTCCGCTAGATTTATTAACCAAATAACCAATAGACGACTAGATGAGCGTAGATTCTCGAAAGCATTTTCGGGAATTGACACAACGCTTGCCTGGAAGACACGCCGCCGAGATTTGCCAACTTCATTACGCAGAACTGAACACCCTTATCAATGATAAATGTTGAGAAAATCATTATAATATAGAATAATATAAGTACATTGATATTGAGTCACTCATGAAAGACAGGGTGGTTTTTCCAGAGATTCGTGGACGGCAATAAATAGGTGAGTTTCATTATGAGGTGTTTCATCATGGATTATTGGCACAGGTCAACTGTATACTGTAAAGGACTGTACGTTATTTATAATGACGGATACCTGGAGAAAATCGAACGGCTCTGAAATGAAAATGGATGGCCCTCCCTTCAGCAATATATATGTTTTATGTGACCCTCCCTGAACGCTTTAAAAAAAATAAGTGACCATCCACCATACCCAAAATAATAATGAATACCTAAAGTGGATAGCAGAGAACATGCCTACCGTCTACCCTCACTCTTAGGGCAGACCAGAGCCTTAGATATGCAGTTTTAGTAAGTGTTCTTCTTATAAGCATTACATGGCAACGTAGTCATTTTGATAGTGCACAAGGCTGCAGGCCAGAAGGTTGTGGGTTCGAAGACCACCGCTGACAAGGGTAGGGGAGACATGATCTCTTTTATAATAAAAACATTGCATGAATCTATCATTTTATTTGTGGGTCCGAGAAAAAAAAATGCCTTTTATAAATGAATTTAATGTAATTCTAAGTCATTTTACGTGACTGGAGACGAGCAGTTATTTATTTTTTATACTACAGTAGAGCATGTGAGCGGGTGGACGAGGAGCCCTGCATGCATAATTTGGCTGAGCAGTAGCGCTCAGACACAAGTTCTGGGCATGCTCTACCCAGTGTATTTCGGTTTCTTTAACCAGGTTTCCATTCAACCTTTTTATGTGAGTAAAGTACATGTCGGATAAAAAAATGTCATGACAAGCCTGATGGAAACAGAACATTTTCCGGTAAACCTTCCGAATGTCGACGAAACAAAATACGCTAGACAAGGTAGGATCTTTTTGTGTCGGTAAAATGAATTATGCCAGAAATGTAGGTGGAAACGTTTTTTTATGCGCAAATATTGTTATAATAACCAACATATCGAAGTAAACTTGGAGTCACGCGTTGACATGTTGTGTGGTCCTCCCACTATGACTGGCCAGGAAAGCATTCCGTTTATTAGGTAGGCTGATGAACTTCAATAAATAAATATATATCGGGGGTCTTATTCTGGTGACATGATAATCGATGCTTGGCTGCCTTTTGACAAATAAAAATAGGCTCGCTCTTTTGTCCATAATCATAATAATCTCAACATGTAGGCTATACGTGCACTCTAGCCAACAGCGCGCAGATAGCATGTTGGCTAGAGCGCACGTGCCAATACCAGAGTGGGCCCCTATATAACAACTTTTTTTTTTGTGAGAAAACCATCAGTAGAGTTGAAAATGTGATTGAAACCCATTTAACTTGTATTTTTTATTCTGTACATGGGAATTTAACCGCAAAAGGTATTTACTACGTCATCACGCACAGCCTTTTATGTGCAACAAGTCAATTTGATGGAAACGTCTCTGGATGGAAAATGCACATATTGTTTTTATGCAGATTTGAGAATATTCGCATGAAAATCTGTCGCCAATTGGATGGAAACCTAGCTATTATCACTATTATTTTAATAAGGCATATTCTGTTGTGTTTAATAGACTACCCAAACACAAGTAATGTGCAAAAGTGTTGAGTCTACCAAGAAATAGGTCATAGCTAGGTTTCTTCACCCTGTGAAGTTCATCATCATTTATTTCATCTGTAGCCTAATAAACTGCATGCTTTCCCGTGTCGTAGTGGGAGGACCACACAACATATCATCGCGTAACTACGAGTTTACTTCTATATGATGGTTATTATATCAATATTTGCGCATAAAAGTGTTTCCACCGCAGTGGCGTGTATTCATGGATGCCAAGGGAAGCCAGGCTTCCCCAAATATATTAGACCAATAAAAAATATAAATAAAATTCGCAAGTGGCTCAATCTCACCTGAGAAATCATAACCCGAGTGAGGGAAACAGCGCTCCTCTATCTCAGTATGTGTTGCCCATGTATCTGAAGCTATCTGTAACAAAAGAGTATGACATGTTGCCACCTTAGCATTTGATTGATTAATGCCAGCAAGCATTTGGCCTCCCTTGATAAAAAAAAAAAATAGCCAATCAGCGTTGTGCTGAGCTCAACTGTGGGTTGTTCTGGTACAGCAAAATGCCTCTCAAGGGAGGCCAGTTTGGATTTGGCTTGACAATGCCCCCATGCACAAAGCAAGGTCCATACAGAAATGGTTTGTCGAGATCGGTATGGAAGAACTTGACTGGCCTGCACAGAGCCCTGACCTCAACCCCATCGAACACCTTTGGGATGAAATGGACCAACTCCATATTAATGCCCATGATTTTGGAATGAGAGAAGGTGTCCACATACTTTTGGTCGTGTAGTGTATTAAAGCCACATAGTAACCTACTATATCTTCATCCTCTCAACATTCACCTTATCTATTTTAGTGAAGCAGGGCAATGGAATTGGGCAGGCAACTGTTGGTAAAGATGAGGAAGAGGCGGAAGGGCGAGTTCACCTCAGTTCCTGTAATAGTGCAGGGCCTCGAGATCCACTTCTACCTGGAAGACTCTCACCAGCTGGAGTTTCTCCGGGGTTGTTACACAGCTGAGGAGCTGTGCACAGAGGCAGCCAAGAAGTGCGGTGAGTCTGAGTCACGTTAGTGTTGGCACATACACTGAGTGAACAGAACATTAGGAACACCTGCTCTTTACATGCCATAGACTGACCAGGTGAATTCAGGTGAAAGCTATGATCCCTTATTGATGTCACTTGTTAAATCCGCTGTTCTGAGGGCAACATTGGGGGTGCAACTCAATATTAGGAAGGTGTTCCTAATGTTTGGTATACTCAGTGTATGTCCCCCGTCTCTGTTCACTCTCTCTTTCTCTCTCTCTCTGTCGTTCTCTCTCTGTCTCTCTCACACACACACAAACGCGCGCACACACACACACACACACTCTTAGTTGGTGCCCCATCTCGGTTTGTTCTCCTCTGTTTGTATCCTTCATTTCTGAGCAGAACATTCAGCAGGATATTTTCACAGACCGTGTTCTCGAGAAATTCCAAGAGTCTCCCTTCTCCCCCCTGACTGATTTGAATGTTTGTCATGGATCATGAATATGACATTATGTCAAATAGCACCTGGCTGGTTCTTGTTGAGGGTTGAGGGAAATCATGTCTCTCTCTTTTTAGGCATTTCCCCTCTTTGCTTCAATTTGTTTGCCCTGTATGACGAGGTCAGGAACATCTGGTTCCCTCCTAATCACACCTTCAATGAAAGCACCCGCTTAAAGCTCCACTATCGCATGAGGTAAGCATTAGGATATGTTACTCCTCAGTTTGTCACAAATATTGAAGGAACAAAACAGAGGGAACCATTTTAGGATGCAGCAGCTATTTGGTCTGCAAATTCAACAAACTTGTTGAGTTAATTTTTTTTATTTCATACAAAACCTTCATACCGACAGTGAAATACCTTAAAGATAACCCTCATCTCTTTATCCAGGTTCTACTTCACCAACTGGCATGGTGCGAATGAAAGTGTGCCACGTGTTTGCAGACACGCCCTCGAGAGAAAGAACAGAAATGGGCCGAAGACCGAACCAGGGGGTAGTCCACTCCTTGACGCTGCCTCACTGAAGTATCTGTTTGCCCAGGTATCCTTCCGCACTCAAAAATATTGTCACACAATTTAGAACAGTTACAGTTGAAGTCGGAAGTTTACATACACTTAGGTTGGAGTCATTAAAACTCGTTTTTCAACCACTCCACAAATGTCTTGTTAACAAACTATAGTTTTGGCAAGTCGGTTAGGACATCTACTTTGTGCATGACACAAGTCATTTTTCCAACAATTGTTTACAGACAGATTAGTTCACTTATAATTCACTGTATCACAATTCCAGTGGGTCAGAAGTTTACATACACTAAGTTGACTGTGCCTTTAAACAGCTTGGAAAATTCCAGAAAATGATATCATGGCTTTAGAAGCTTCTGATAGGCTAATTGACATCATTTGAGTCAATTGGAGGTGTACCTGTGGATGTATTTCAAGGCCTACCTTCAAACTCAGTGCCTCTTTGCTTGACATCATGGGAAAATCAAAAGAAATCAGCCAAGACCTCAGAAAAGAAATTGTAGACCTCCACAAGTCTGGTTCATCCTTGGGAGACATTTCCAAACGCCTGAAGGTACCACGTTCATCTGTACAAACAATAGTACGCAAGTATAAACACCATGGGCCCACACAGCCGTCATACCGCTCAGGAAGGAGACGCGTTCTGTCTCCTAGAGATGAACGTACTTTGGTGCGAAAAGTGTAAATCAATCCCAGAACAACAGCAAAGGACCTTGTGAAGATGCTGAAGGAAACGGGTACAAAAGTATCTATATCCACATTAAAACAAGTCTTAATAATATGCCATTTAGCAGATGCTTTTATCCAAAGCGACTTACAGTCATGTGTGCATACATTTTTACGTATGGGTGGTCCCGGGGGGATCGAACCCACTACCCTGGCGTTACAAGCGCCGTGCTCTACCAATTGAGCTACAGAGGACTACAGGTCTTATATCGACATAACCTTAAAGGCCGCTCAGCAAGGAAGAAGCAATTGCTCCAAAACCGCCATAAAAAAGCCAGACTACGGTTTGCAACTGCACATGGGGACAAAGATCGTACTTTTTGGAGAAATGTCCTCTGGTCTGATGAAACAAAAATAGAATTGTTTGGCCATAATGACCATCGTTATGTTTGGAGGAAAAAGGGGGTGCTTGCAAGCCGAAGAACACCATCCCAACCGTGAAGCACGGGGGTGGCAGTATCATGCTGTAGGGGTGCTTTGCTGCAGGAGGGACTGGTGCACTTCACAAAATAGATGGCATCATGAGGAAGGAAAATGATGTGGATATATTGAAGCAACATCTCAAGACATCAGTCAGGAAGTTAAAGCTTGGTCGCGAATGGGTCTTCCAAATGGACAATGACCCCAAGCATACTTCCAGAGTTGTGGCAAAATGGCTTAAGGACAACAAAGTCAAGGTATTGGAGTGGCCATCACAAAGCCCTGACCTCAATCCTATAGAAAATGTGTGGGCAGAATTGAAAGAGCAAGGAGGCCTACAAACCTGACTCAGTTACACCAGCTTTGTCAGGAGGAATGGGCCAAATTTCACCCAACTTATTGTGGGAAGCTTGTGGAAGGCTACCCGAAACGTTTGACCCAAGTTAAACAATTTAAAGGCAATGATACCAAATACTAATTGACTGTATGTAAACTTCTGACCCACTGGGAATGTGATGAAAGAAATAAAAGCTGAAAGAAATAATTATCTCTACTATTATTCTTACATTTCACATTCTTAAAATAAAGTGGTGATCCTAACTGACCTAAGACAGGGAATTTTTACTAGGATTAAATGTCAAGAATTGTGAAAAACTGAGTTTAAATGTATTTGGCTAAGGTGTATATAAACTTCCGACTTCAACTGTACAGTCGTGGTCAAAAGTATTGGTCTTCACAAAGTTTGCTGCTTCAGTGTTTTTAAATATTTTTGTCAGATATTACTATGGTATACTGAAGTATAATTACAAGCATTCCATAAGTGTCAAAGGCTTTTATTTACAATTACATTAAGTTTATGCAAAGAGTCAATATTTTGCAGTGTTGACCCTTCTTTTTCAAGACCTCTGCAATCCACCTGGCATGCTGTCAATTAACTTCTCGGCCACATCCTGACTGATGGCAGCCCATTCTTGCATAAACAATGCTTGGAGTTTGTCAGAATTTATGGGTTTTTGTTTGTCGACCCGCCTCTTGAGGATTGACCACAAATTCTCAATGGGATTAAGGTCTGGGGAGTTTCCTGGCCATGGACACACAATTTCGATGTTTTGTTCCCCGAGCTACTTAGTTAGCACTTTTGCCTTATGGCAAGGTGCTCCATCATGCTGGAAAAGGCATTGTTCATCACCAAACTGTTCTTGGATGGTTGGGAGAAGTTGCTCTCGGAGGATGTGTTGGTACCATTCTTTATTCATGGCTGTGTTCTTAGGCAAAATTGTGAGTGAGCCCACTCCCTTGGCTGAGAAGCAACCCCACACATGAATGGTCTCAGGATGCTTTACTGTTGCCATGACACAGGACTGATGGTAGCGCTCATCTTGTCTTCTCCGGACAAGCTTTTTTCCAGATGCCCCAAACAATCGGAAAGGGGATTCATCAGAGAAAATGACTTTACCCCAGTCCTCAGCAGTCCAATCCCTGTACCTTTTGCAGAATATCAGTCTGTCCCTGATGTTTTTCCTGGAGAAAAGTGGCTTCCTCGCTGCCCTTCTTGACACCAGGCCATCCTCCAAAAGTATTCGCCTCACTGTGCGTGCAGATGCACTCACACCTGCCTGCTGCCATTCCTGAGCAAGCTCTGCACTGGTGGTGCCCTGATCCCACAGCTGAATCAACTTTAGGAGACGATCCTGGCACTTGCTGGACTTTCTTTGGCGCCCTGAAGCCTTCTTCACAACAATTGAACCTCTCTCCTTGAAGTTCTTGATGATCCGATAAATGGTTGATTTAGGTGCAATCTTACTAGCAGCAATATCCTTGCCTGTGAAGCCCTTTTTGTGCAAAGCAATTATGACGGCACGTGTTTCCTTGCAGGTAACCATGGTTAACAGAGGAAGAACAATGATTTCAAGCACCTAAAGCTTCCAGTCTGTTATTCTAACTCAGTCAGCATGACAGAGTGATCTCCAGCCTTGTCCTCGTCAACACTCTCACCTGTGTTAACGAGAGAATCACTGACATGATGTCAGCTGGTCCTTTTGTGGCAGGGCTGAAATGCAGTGGAAATGTTTTTTGGGGATTAAGTTCATTTTCGTTGCAAAGAGGGACTTTGCAATTAATTGCAATTCATCTGATCACTCTTCATAACATTCTGGAGTATATGCAAATTGCCATCATAAGGCAGCAGACTTTGTGAAAATTAATATTTGTGTCATTCTGAAAACTTTTGATCACGACTGTATATACTCAAATGGAGAGCTCTAGCATACACAATCATATATCTTGAATCAGGTGTTTGTGCGTTTGATTTTCCCAGGGTCAGCATGAATTCTTGAAGGGGCAGGCCGCACTGCGTAGCCCTGAGAATGAAGAGGAGGTCCACTATATTGAGAATGAGTGCCTGGGGATGGCAGTGTTGTCTATAGCACACCATGCCCTGGACAACAACATCGTCATCCCCGGTGTAGCTGGTCAGATCAGGTAACAATCCCAGAGGCTCAAAATTAAACCGTTTATTACTGTCGGTTTACCATCTTTCTTAATACCCATCCATTTACGCTCATGCACACACACTCTCTCACACACACACACCCACACCACACACACACACCACACACACACACACACACACACACACCCACACCACACACACACACACACACACACACACACACACACACACCCACACCACACCCACACCACACACACACACACACACACACACACACACACACACACACACACACACACACACACACACACACACACACACACACACACACACACACACACACACACACTCCCGACTCACACACGACTCTCCTTCCATCCCACCCAGCTATAAGAAATTTATCCCAGATAGCGTGAACCAAATCATCAAGCAGCGCAACGTCCTGACACGACTCCGTATCTCCCGGGTGTTCCAGAACTTCCTCAACGAGTTCAACAACAAGACAGTGCAGAGCAACAACGTCAACACCCACGACATCAAGGTCAAATACCTAGCTACGCTGGAAACGCTGACCTGTGGGTTCGGCTGTGAGGTGTGTAGCAAGACGAATGCTCCGTGTAATCGTGTTTGCAGTCACACTCTCAGAAAAAAAAGAATTGCACTGGGCCAAAGACCGAACCAGGTGGTACTCCGAAAAGTCGGTCTAAGGTCTGTGTAAAGAAGTTCCTGAAGCTAACAAAATGGTGTCCTGTCTCATTATCAATACAAGGAGCACGAGCCTAAAGAGCTCCGTGTGACGGACAGCGAAGGGGAGATCCAAGGAACACCAACTTCCTGTAACCAGGGTCAGCCCACCCAGTACCAAGTCGTTGTGTCTGGAAATACAGGGATCAAGTGGCGGAGGAAGCAACAGAATGTGACAGTAAGTTTATTATTTTGGCTTATAATGTGTCAATTATGGCACACCTTGTATCTGTCATTATTATCTGAATATCGTCTGATATTTTGTTTATCAAGAGATAAAAACATTTAATGTTCATCTATTTCTCAGAATGCATGGACTGCCAAAGAGAATAAAAAATACCCAAAGTACAAAACCAACATCAACGGGAAGAACAAACCAGCTCAAGGCGTTTCGAACGACTGGAAAACCTTCTCCGATTTCCATGAGATCACACACATCAACATCAAGGGCTCCACAGTGACTGTCCACAAGCAAGACAACACAAAGATGGTGGAGTTTCGTTGTTTGAAGTTTCAGGGGAAACTTATTTAGCAAAAATGTTTAATAATATCTGAATGAGCAATCTTGAATGAGGCTAAGTTCCATTGCTTTACATTACGTCTGTGTGTTCTTTTGTACCCATTTTTTTACATTGGACATTCACCTTCATTGTCGTTTGTTGTCACACCATTTCCACCATAGGAACTGAGCCTGGGTTTCCACGCAGAGGCGTTGTCTTTTGCCACCCTCATTGATGGATACTTCCGTCTGACTGTGGACGCACATCACTTCCTGTGTACAGATGTGGCCCCCCCCTCTGTGGTGCGGAACCTGCAGGAAGGCTGTCATGGTCCAATCAGGTGAGTTTAAGTATCCCCAATCAGTTGTCATTGGATAGAGAACATGTAAATATTAGTACAATACAAAAAATGTAGTAATACAGTCAATTTGTTTCGATTATACAGATATTTGTGTCAATGATACAATAATACTTCAATACTAGTGTAGAACTGAGTTGATCCACCCCTTTTGGCCCCTCCCCTTCCAGCATGGACTACACCTCCCACAAGCTGCGTCAGGAGGGCGAGGTGGAGGGAACGTACGTGCTGCGCTGGAGCTGCATCGACTATGACCACATCCTCCTGACTGTCACATGCAACGAGGTACAGTACCACAACCACCACCTGCCTCACCCACAGTCATGTAGACATGTATACAGACACTCTCCTTTTAAGACAGTCGTACATTTGAAAAATGTTTGTGAGGATTTATCTCTTTTGAAAACATGGCCGGGCTATCTTGTTAGCGACCCTATCTTGTTTGTCACCATTATTTGTCTGAACTGAATTGTGACAATTTGTGGCTGTATAAAGGCTGTGTGAATAAATTGACTGATTTATTGCACTCTAACCTCTTTCTCCTACTCTTGGCTCTCCTGTTGTAGGTGGACCTGACCGATAGAGATCCGTACCGTAGCTTTAAGATCAAGGTAGGGCCGGAGGGCTACAGCCTGAATGGTACGGACCTGAGGCAGCCCTCCCTCAGGGAGCTGATTGAACAGCTGAGGGGCCAGACTCTCAGGACAGACAGAATCACCTTCCAGCTCCGCAAGGCCTGCCCTCCCCAGCCCAGAGGTACGGTATGATACCCTTCCCCAAAACTATCACCACGGCAACTAATTCCTTACCATACAGGCATTGGCACCTTATACACCAGGGGGCCTCATTTATAAACGTTGCGTACACACACAATTTGCCCCGAAACATGCATGCGCCAGTTTTCACGCAAAAGTTGGCTTTTATAAAAACTGAACTTGTAGCCTAGTAGCCTTGTAGCCTAATAGCCTAGTATCCTAGTAGCCTTGTAGCCTTGTAGCCTTGTAGCCTTGTAGCCTAGTCGCCTAGTAGCCTTGTAGCCTAGTAGCCTAGTAGCCTTGTAGCCTAGTATCCTTGTAGCCTAGTAGCCTTGTAGCCTAGTAGCCTTGTCGACTAGTAGCCTAGTAGCCTAGTAGCCTTGTAGCCTTGTAGCCTTGTAGCCTTGTAGCCTAGTAGCCTTGTAGCCTAGTATCCTTGTAGCCTAGTATTCTTGTAGCCTAGTAGCCTTGTAGCCTAGTATCCTTGTAGCCTAGTAGCCTTGTAGCCTAGTAGCCTTGTCGACTAGTAGCCTAGTAGCCTAGTATCCTTGTAGCCTAGTAGCCTTGTAGCCTAGTATCCTTGTAGCCTAGTAGCCTAGTATCCTTGTAGCCTAGGAGCCTAGTAGCCTTGTAGCCTAGTAGCCTTGTAGCCTAGTATCCTTGTAGCCTAGTAGCCTAGTATCCTTGTAGCCTAGGAGCCTAGTAGCCTTGTAGCCTAGTAGCCTAGTAGCCTTGTAGCCTAGGAGCCTAGTAGCCTTGTAGCCTAGTATCCTTGTAGCCTAGTAGCCTAGTAGCCTTGTAGCCTAGGAGCCTAGTAGCCTTGAAGCCTAATAGCCTAGTATCCTTGTAGCCTAGTAGCCTTGTAGCCTAATGGAGAATATAATGAAACTCTTTTCATAAAAAAACAGGTAGCTAAATATAATAACATGATGCAACCATTTGCTGTTAGTGACAAGAGCAAAAATCAATTTAGGCCTATTTTATCTTTGCACGCTAAAATAATTTGAAAATAGGCATATATTTCCTATTATTTATTTCATTTCCATGATCATTACAGAATAAATTCCTCACCTTTTCTGATTGTGATGGTTTCATAGGCTACTCGCGAAATAGCCTCCAGGCTTACAACAAGCTAGGATCTGATCCGAAGCGCAGTTTAACGGTAGAACAGACGTTTGTAGGCTACGTTTGAATACTGTAATGTTAATATTTAATTTATAAACATAATACATAATACACTACACTGAGTGTACAACAAATTAAGAACACCTGCTCTTTCCATGACATAGACTGACCAGGTGAATCCAGGTGAAAGCTATGATCCCTTAATGATGTCACCTTACTTCAGTCAGTGTAGATGAAGGGGAGGAGACGGGTTAAAGAAGGATTTTTAAACCTTGAGACAATTGAGACATGGATTGTGTATGTGTGCCATTCAGAGGGTGAATGGGCAAGACAAGAGATTTAAGTGCCTTTGAACAGGGTATGGTAGAAGGTGCCAGGTGCACCAGTTTGAGGGTGTCAAGAACTGCAACGCTGCTGGGGTTTTCCACGCTCAACAGTTTGTATCAAGAATGGTCCACCACCCAAAGGACATCCAGCCAACTTGACACAATTGTGGAAAGCATTGGAGTTCAAATGGACCAGCATCCCTGTGGAATGCTTTCAACACCTTATAGTCCATGCCCCGATGAATTGAGAATGTTCTGAGGGCAAAACATGTGCAACTCAATATTAGGAAGGTGTTCCTAATGTTTTGTGCACTCTGTGTATATCATAACCATTGCAGAATAAATTCCTCACGAATTCCTATGATGAGTTCATATTCCCGAAGTAATCATACAACAAATTGCCATGCGCATCTCTCATTTAATTGGGCCAAGACTATTATAATTTCACGTTTTTGCTCTATGCGTCCGACAGGGAGTGTAGTTTATAACATACAGTAGAATTTAACAGGTGAACAGACAGTTGATCTTTTGCATTGAAGTGTGTAGGCTACCACTGTAAGTAGGCCTACTGTAGTTTTCATCAGAGTAGATAATGTTTCAGAATTCACGGGCAGTGCAGCATATTTAGATTCCGGAAAAAGTGAGTGCAAAAAACATTATTGCGTTCAAACGATCAGTTTACAGGTCCACAACAATTTGCAATTGTTTTTGTCTTTCAGAAACGGTCAGATACAGCAAATGTCACTGCAAAATCAAACATTCTGCGAACACCTCCAAAGACATTTGATCAAGTTCGCCATTACTAGGTTATTTCCTTTACTGTCTTGGCCTACTTCCAATACTTCCAAAGTATACAGCAAATAAGGGCGTTATTGTCACCATATTTGGTGAATGATGGGTGATTTTCAGGCGGCGTTATAATGCTGGTTCACGCGCGCACAGTTTACGACAGGTCTGATTTATAACGTGAAACACAGTGCCTTCAGAAAGTATTCACAGTCCTTTACTTTTTCCCCATTTTGTTGTGTTACAGCCTGAATTTAAAATGAGATGTTGTGTCACTGATCAACACACAATACCCCATAATGTCAAAGTTGAATTTGGTTTGTAGATTCTTTTTTAAATTAATTAAAAATTCAAAGCTGAAATGTCTTAAGTCAATAAGTATTCAACCCCTTTGTTATGGCAAGCCTAAATAAGTTCAGGAGTAAAAATGTACTTAGCAAATTGCATAATAAGTTGCATGGACTCATTCTGTGTTCAATAATAGTGGTTAACAATATTTTTGAATAACTACCCCATCTCTGTACCCCACACATACAATTATCTGTAAGGTCCCTCAATCGAGGAGTGAATTTCAACCACAAAGACCAGGGAGGTTTTCAATGCCTCGCAAAGAAGGGCACCGATTGGTAGATATGTAAAAATAGAAAAGCATGGTGAAGTTATTAATTAGGCTTTGGATGGTGTATCAATACACCCAGTCACTACAAAGATACAGGCGTCCTTCCTAACTCAGTTGCCGAAGAGGAAGGAAGCTGCTCAGGGATTTCACCATGAGGCCAATGGTGATTTTGAAACCGTTATAGAGTTTAATGGTTGTGGTATGAGTACTGAGGCTAGATCAACAACATTGTAGTTACGCCACAATACTACCCAAAATGACAGAGTAAAAGAAGGAAGCCTGTACAGAATACAAATATTTGAAAACATGCATCCTGTTTGCAACAAGGCACTTAATTAATACTGAAAAACATGTGGGAAAGAAATTAACTTTTTGTCCTGAATACAAAGCGTTATGTTTGGGGCAAATCCAACACAACACATCACTGAGTACCGCTCTTCATATTTTAAAACTTGTTGTTGGCTGCATCATGTTATGGGTATGTCAAATCAAATCAAATCACATTGTATTTGTCACATGTGCCGAATACAACAGGTGTAGTCCTTACAGTGAAATGCTTACTTACAAGCCCTTAACCAACAATGCAATTTTAAGAAAGAATAAAAAAAAAAAAACATGAAATAACCAAATAATAAGAAATAAAAGTAACAAATAATTAAATAGCAGCAGTAAAATAACAGTAGCGAGGCTATATACAGGTGGTACTGTTACTGAGTCAATGTGCGGGGGCACAGGTTAGTCGAGGTAATTGAGGTAATATATACATGTCGGTAGAGTTATTAAAGTGACTATGCATAGATAATAAACAGAGAGTAGCAGCAGCGTAAAAGAGGGGGGGCAATGCAAATAGTCTGGGTAGCCATTTGATTAGCTGTTCAGGGGTCTTATGGCTTGGGGTTAGAAGCTGTTTAGAAGCCTCTTGGACCTAGACTTGGCGCTCTGGTACCTCTTGCCGTGCGGTAGCAGAGAGAACAGTGTATGACTAGGGTGGCTGGAGTCTTTGACAATTTTTAGGGCCTTCCTCTGACACCGCCTGGTATAGAGGTCCTGGATGGCAGGAAGCTTGGCCCCAGTGATGTACTGGGCCGTACGCACTACCCTCTGTAGTGCCTTGCGGTCGGAGGCCGAGCAGTTTCCATACAATGCAGTGATGCAACCAGTCAGGATGCTCTCGATGGTGCAGCTGTAGAACCTTTTGAGGATCTGAGGACCCATGCCAAATCTTTTCAGTCTCCTTAGGGGGAATAGGTTTTGTCGTGCCCTCTTCGCGACTGTCTTGGTGTGCTTGGACCATGTTAGTTTGTTGGTGATGTGGACACCAAGGAACTTGAAGCTCTCAACCTGCTCCACTACAGCCCTGTCGATGAGAATGGGGGCGTGTTCGGTCCTCTTCTTTTTCCCGTAGTCCACAATCATCTCCTTTGTCTTGATCACGTTGAGGGAGAGGTTGTTGTCCTGGCACCACACGGCCAGGTCTCTGACCTCCTCCCTATAGGCTGTCTTGTCGTTGTCGGTGAACAGGCCTACCACTGTTGTGTCATCGGCAAACTTTATGATGGTGTTGGAGTCGTGCCTGGCCATGCAGTCATGAGTGAACAGGGAGTACAGGAGGGGACTGAGCACGAACCCCTGAGGGGCCCCTGTGTTGAGGATCAGCGTGGTGGATGTGTTGTTACCTAACCTTACCACCTGGGGGTGGCCCGTCAGGAAGTCCAGGATACAGTTGCAGAGGGAGGTGTTTAGTCCCAGGGTCCTTAGCTTAGTGATGAGCTTTGAGGGCACTATGGTGTTGAACGCTGAGCTGTAGTCAATGAATAGCATTCTCACATAGGTGTTCCTTTTGTCCAGATGTGAAAGGGCAGTATGGAGCGCAATAGAGATTGCATCATCTGTGGATCTGTTGGGGCGGTATGCAAATTGGAGTGGGTCTAGGGTTTCTGGGATAATGGTGTAGATGTGAGCCATGACCAGCCTTTCAAATAAATTCATGGCTACAGACATGAGTGTTACGGGTCGGTAGTCATTTAGGCAGGTTACCTTAGTGTTCTTGGGCACAGGAACTATGGTGGTCTGCTTGAAACAATATTACAGACTCCGACAGGGAGAGGTTGAAAATGTCAGTGAAGACACTTGCCAGTTGGTCAGCGCATGCTCGGAATACACGTCCTGGTAATCCGTCTGGCCCTGCGGCCTTGTGAATGTTGACCTGTTTAAAGGTCTTACTCACATCGGCTACGGAGAGCGTGATCACACAGTCATCCGGAACAGCTGATGCTCTTAATACATGTTTCAGTGTTACTTAACTCGAAGCGAGCATAGAAGTAATTTAGCTCGTCTGGTAGGCTCGTGTCACTGGGCAGCTCGTGGCTGTGCTTCCCTTTGTAGTCTGTAATAGTGTGCAAGCCCTGCCACATCCGACGAGCGTCGGAGCCAGTGTAGTACGATTCGATCTTAGTCCTGTATTGACGCCTTGCCTGTTTGATGGTTCGTTGGAGGGCGTAGCTGGATTTCTTATAAGCTTCCGGGTTAGAGTCCTGCTCCTTGAAAGCGGCAGCTCTACCCTTTAGCTCAGTGCGGATGTTGCCTGTAATCCATGGCTTCTGGTTGGGGTATGTACGTACAGTCACTGTGGGGACGACATCATCGATGCACTTATTGATGAAGCCAGTGACTGATGTGGTGTATTCGTCAATGGCAAGGACTAGTGAGCTTTTTAGGATAAAAAGAAACGGAATACAGCTATAAGCACAGGCAACGTCTTAGAGGACAACCTGGTTCAGTCTGCTTTCCACCAGACACTGGGAGACAAATACACCTTACAGCAGGACAATAACCTAAACCACAAGGCCAAATATACACTGGAGTTCCTTACCAAGACGACATGGAATGTACCTGAGTGGCCTAGTTACAGTTTTGACTTAAAACGGCTTGAAAATCTATGGCAAGACTTGAAAATGGTTGTCTAGCAATGATCAACAATCAACTTGACAGAGCTTGAAGGATTTTAAAAAGGATAATGGGCAAATATTGTACAATCCAGGTGTGAAAAGCTATTAGAGACTTACCCAAAAAGACTCACAGCTGTAATCACCACCAATGCTGCTTATACAAAGTATTGACTTAGGGGTGTGAATACTTGTGTAAATGAGATATTTCTGTATTTCATTTTCAATAAAGTTGCAAAAATGTCTAAAAACATGTTTTCACTTATCATTATGGGGTATTGTGTGTAGATGGGTAAGAAAAAAATATATTTATTGCCATTTTGAATTCAGGCTGTAACACAACAAAATGTGGAATAAGTCAAGGGGTATGAATACTTTCTGAAGGCACTGTATGACGAGTGGCAAGTTTATAAAACTTAATATTTTTCAGAAGTGGTGCGCGCAGATATTTAGTGTTAAATTTACACAACGGTTATAAATGAGGCCCCTGACCTGGACGAGTTCTTGTGTTGTGTTATACCTATATCAAACAGGAAATGTTGCTCAGTAACAGTGGTTTTCTCTGTCCCTCTAAAGTGAGAAGAGGTGACGTGTTTGGTGTGCGTGTTTTGTTTCCTATTTCAGTTTCCTATTTCAGTTTCCTATTTCAGCTTTCAGGTTTTTCATTATTATTTTATATATTTTTTAGAAATCTCTAACCTTCTGCTTGTGACAAAGAGAGAGGCGGAGCCGACACACCCCATACAGAGTCAACTCATCTTCCACAGGATCCTCAAAGAGGACATATTGCAGGTGTGTGTGTGTGTGTGTGTGTGTGTGTGTGTGTGTGTGTGTGCGTGCGTGCGTGCTTATATGCGTGTGTATGTATGTATGTGCACGTGTGTTTGCATGCTAGGCTTCACTATGTGTGTGTACGGTATGTTCGTGTGTACGGTATGTTCGTGTGTACGGTATGTTCGTGTGTACGGTATGTTCGTGTGCGCAGGATGCCCTACACTGGCAATACTGCCTTTTCATTCATTTGTTCGACATCTACAGATATGCTTTTCTGTCCATAACCAAGTCTGTGTCTATCTAGGAGGAGCACTTGGGCTGTGGCACCAGAACTAACATCTATGCTGGGAAATTGAAGATAAAGAGTGAGGAAGAGACGGATGTGTGGGGTTCCCAAACCCACCACCAGGTCAAAGTGGTCCTGAAAGTGCTAGGGTCCCAACACAGGGACATCTCTATGGTGAGAACACACACGAGCACACCCACACACGTTCTGTATAAATATAAGGGGCTTTATTAATACGTTTGATTGACATACACACAGTGGTGTAAAGTACTTAAGTAGTTTTTTGGGGTATTTGTACTTTACTATTTCCAGTTGAAGTCGGAAGTTTACATACACTTAGGTTGGAGTCATTAAAACTCGTTTTTCAACCACTCCACAACTTCTTGTTCACAAACTGTAGTTTTGGCAAGTCGGTTAGGACATGTACTTTGTTCATGACACAAGTAATTTTTCCAACAATTGTTTACAGACAGATTATTTCACTTATAATTCACTGTATCACAATTCCAGTGGGTCAGAAGTTTACATACACTAAGTTGACTGTGCCTTTAAACAGCTTGGAAAATTCCAGAAAATGATGTCATGGCTTTAGAACAGGGGTGTCCAACTCATTTTAGCTCAGGGGCCACATGGAGGAAAATCTATTCCCAAGTGGGCCGGACCGGAAAAATCATGGTATATATAACTTAAAAACAACAACTTCAGATTGTTTTCTTTGTTTTAATACGATCAACATACAACATAAAGCTGGAGCCTGAGGACAGTGTGTCCAAAATAGTACAAGCACAACATCACTATTAATCATAAAACACGTCAAGTTTATTTGAAAATTCTAAAGAAAAAGAACACACAAACACACAATGCCTCAGTGATTAACAGAACTGTTTCACAGATCACAGAACTATATCAGGGTGTCATTTCTCAGGCAGAAATGTAGATAAAAATAATGAAATCCTGTTCCCCAAACAAGTGCAAGAACCACAGAGTCAAGAATAGGTTAAATATACAAATAAAATAAAATCAATTAAAAACAATAGCACATCAACATAAAAACATATAAACATAAAGCTGGAGCCTGAGGACAGTGTCCAAAAGCACAACATCACTATTAATCATAAAACACCTCAAGTTATTTGAAAGTTCTGAGGACAAAGAACACACAAACACACAATGCCTCAGTGATTCACAGAAGTATATCACAGATCACAGAACTATATCAGGGTGTCATTTCTCAGGCAGAAATGTAGATAAAAATAATGAAATCCTGTTCCCCAAAGAAGTGCAAGAACCACAGAGTCAAGAATAGGTTAAATATACAAATAAAATAAAATCAATTAAAAACAATAGCACATCAACATAAAAACATATAAACATAAAGCTGGAGCCTGAGGACAGTGTCCAAAAGCACAACATCACTATTAATCATAAAACACCTAAAGTTATTTGAAAGTTCTGAGGACAAAGAACACACAAACACACAATGCCTCAGTGATTCACAGAAGTATATCACAGATCACAGAACTATATCAGGGTGTCATTTCTCAGGCAGAAATGTAGATAAAAATAATGAAATCCTGTTCCCCAAACAAGTGCAAGAACCACAGTCAAGAATAGGTTAAATATACAAATAAAATAAAATCAATTAAAAACAATAGCACATCAACATAAAAACATATAAACATAAATCTGAAAGCGTTGCTCAAACTCCCGTAACAGTCCCGTTATTTTATCTTTGAACCGCTTCATGTCTGCCACATGTTGGGTCGCGCACACATTTTTCAGACAGGGGAAGTGAGCTGCATCACCACCGGCAAGTTGCGTCTCCCACAATGACAGCTTCAACTTGAAAGAACGTATGCTGTCATAATACTGCGTGACAACTTTGTTGCGCCCTTGCATGTCACGATCGTGTGAAGGATGAGACCAACGCGCAGCGCGTGTACCGATAAACATGATGACTTTATTAAATTAAAGTGCAACACGAGAAAACAACAAAATACGATACGTGAAGTTCCACTACTGATACAGACAGCAACAAGGAAACAAAAACCCACAAACCCCACAGGAAAAACATACAGATAAATATGGCTCCCAATCAGAGATAACGAGCCGAACAGCTGACACTCGTTACCTCCGATTGGGAGTCATTGCCCAAACATAGAAATACAACACTCTACACCCAACATAGAACCAAAACACATAGACTGCACACACCCTGGCTCAACAATAATGAGTCCCAGAACCAGGGTGTGACAGTACCCCCCCCTAAAGGCGCGGACTGCGACCGCGCCTCAAAACCCCCAAACAGGGGAGGGCTGGGCGGGCATACCTCCTCGGTGGCGGTTCTGGCTCCGGCCTAGACCACCACCACACCATAGTCACTTCCCGCTTATGTAGCCTCCTCCAAATGACCCCCACCGGTTTAAGGGGCAGCACCTGACTAAGGGGCAGTACCGGACTAAGGGGCAGTACCGGACTAAGGGGCAGTACCGGACTAAGGGGCAGTACCAGGCTGAATGGCGAATCCTGGCTGGTCGGCTCTGGCGGATCCCGGCTGGACGGCTCTGGCGGATCCCGGCTGGACGGCTCTGGCGGATCCCGGCTGGACGGCTCTGGCGGATCCCGGCTGGACGGCTCTGGCGGATCCCGGCTGGACGGCTCTGGCTGATCCTGTCTGGCGGAAGGCTCTGGCTGCTCCTGTCTGGCGGAGAGCTCTAGCGGCTCCGGTCTGGCGGACGGCTCTGTAGGCTCATGGCAGACGGGCGGCTTTGCAGGCTCATGGCAGACGGGCAGCTCCTGCGGCGCTTGGCAGACGGACAGTTCAGACGGCGTTGGGCAGACGGGCAGTTCAGGCGCCGTTGGGCAGACGGGCAGTTCAGACGGCGTTGGGCAGACGGACAGTTCAGACCCCGTTGGGCAGACGGCAGACTCTGGCCGTCTGAGGCGCATCGTAGGCCTGTTGCGTGGTGCCGGAACTGGAGGTACCGGGCTGAGGACACGCATCACAGGGCTAGTGCGGGGAGAAGCAACAGGGCATGCTTGGCCCTGGGGACGCACCGTAGGCCTGATGCGTGGTGCCGGAACTGGAGGTACCGGGCTGAGGACACGCATCTCAGGGCTAGTGCGGAGAGCAACAACAGGACGCACAGGACTCGGGGAACACACAGGAGGCTTGGTGCGTGGTGTCTGCACTGGTGGTAAAGGGCTGGAGACACGCACCATAGAGCCAGTGCGTGGAGGAGACACAGGGCTCTGAAGACGCACTGGAAACCTGGTGCGTGGTGTAGGTACTGGTGGTACTGGGCTGGAGCGGGGAGGTGGCGCCGGAAACACCGGACCGTGCAGGCGTACTGGCCCCCTTGAGCACTGAGCCTGCCCAACCTTACCCGGCTTGATGCTCCCCGTCGCCCGACCAGTACGGGGAGGTGGACTAACCCGCACCGGCCTATGTGGGCGAACCGGGAACACCATGCGTAAGGCTGGTGCCATGTACGCCGGCCCGAGAAGACGCACTGGTGGTCTGATGCGTGGGACCGGCTTCATGACATCCGGCTCAACACTCAATCTGGCCCGGCCGATACGTGGAGCTGGACTGTACCGAACCGGGCTATGCCTGCGTACAGGAGACACCATGCGCTCAACTGCGTAACACGGTGTCTGCCCGTACTCTCGCTCTCCACGGTCAGTCCAGGGAGTAGGCGCAGGTCTCCTACCTGACTTCGCCACACTCCCTCTTAGCCCCCCCCCAAGAAATTCTTGGGTAGTACCCACAGGCTTCCAGTCTTGCCTCCGTGCTGCCTCCTCATATCGCCGCCTCTCGGCTTTAGCTGCCTCCAGCTCTTCACGAGGACGGCGATACTCTCCCGGTTGTGCCCAAGGCCCCTTACCATCCAGAATCTCCTCCCATGTCCATGAATCCTTTATGGCTGGGTCCTGTTGCCGCTTCACACGCTGCTTGGTCTTGTTGTGGTGGGTTTTTCTGTCACGATCGTGTGAAGGATGAGACCAACGCGCAGCGCGTGTACCGATAAACATGATGACTTTATTAAATTAAAGTGCAACACGAGAAAACAACAAAATACGATACGTGAAGTTCCACTACTGATACAGACAGCAACAAGGAAACAAAAACCCACAAACCCCACAGGAAAAACATACAGATAAATATGGCTCCCAATCAGAGATAACGAGCCGAACAGCTGACACTCGTTACCTCCGATTGGGAGTCATTGCCCAAACATAGAAATACAACACTCTACACCCAACATAGAACCAAAACACATAGACTGCACACACCCTGGCTCAACAATAATGAGTCCCAGAACCAGGGTGTGACATTGCAGCTGTTTGTTCAAGTTATTCAGGTGCTCAGTAACATCCACCATAAATGCAAGGTCCGGCATCCATTCTGCGTAATGAAATTCTAACACTGGTTTGCCCTTTTCTTCCATGAACTGTTCAATTTCTTCTCGTAAATCAAAGAAACGCCTCAGCACAGCACCTCGGCTTAACCATCTTACCTCAGTGTGGTATGGCAGGCCATAGATGTGGTCTTTCTCTCTGAGAAGGCTGTCAAACTGACGGTGATTCAGGCTTCTAAATCGGATGAAATTAACAGTTTGGATGACCACCTTCATGACGTTATCCATCTTTAATGACTTGCAACACAAAGCCTCCTGGTGCAAAATACAGTGAAAAGTCAAAAAATCACGTCCTCCATTTGCAGATTGCACTTTCTCTCTGAACTTTGTCACAACGCCTGCTTTTTTCCCGATCATTGAGGGCGCACCATCTGTAGCCAGGCTGACAGCGCGGGACCAGTCCACTCCGACCCTGTCCAGCGCGCCGACGAGTGCGGTAAAAATATCAGCTGCTGTCGTTGTATCTGTCATCGGCACCAACTCCACAAACTCCTCGGTGACGGTCAATGTGTCATCAACTCCGCGGATGAAAAAATGGCCAGTTGTGCAACATCTGTAATGTCCGTGCTTTCATCAATTGCAACCGAAAACGCAATAAATGACTTTACTTTTTGCTTCAACTGGCTGTCCAAATCCACTGAAAGATCGGAAATCCTGTCTGCAACTGTGTTTCTTGTCAGGCTGATATTTGCAAAAGCCTGCCGCTTTTCAGGGCACACAATCTCCGCTGCCTTCATCATGCATGTTTTTACAAATTCACCCTCACTAAATGGTTTTGAAGCCACTGCGATTTCATTAGCAATGAGGTAGCTAGCTTTCACTGCAGCGTCACTGATGTCTCGGCTGTGAGTAAACACAGACTGCTGTTTCTTCAGACCCGCCAACAGTTCATTCACCTTCTCTCATCTCCGCTGTCCTTGAAAGTTGTCATATTTGTCGGCATGAAGACTCACATAGTGGCGACGAAGGTTATATTCTTTCAGCACTGCAACATGCTCTGAACACACCAAACATACAGCTTTCCCATTCAATTCCGTGATTAAATAGGATGACAATTTTTCTTGGAACACTCTGCACTCTGCGTCCACTTTTCTCTTTTTTGACAGAGACATATTGGGGCAATGAGGGTGCCAAAGCACATAATGTTAAAAGTAGAAGCCGTAATAAATATCGCGGGCAAAACAAAGTAGCTCATTGGCTGCACGTGCTTGACCTACTTGCTCTGCCCCGGTATAAACAGTTTGCTTGCTTAACACAATTGCTATTGCGCCATCCAGTGGACGCAATTGGAACAGCAGTTTATTTTATTGAAAAATTGCAGCGCATTTTTATACTTTACAAAAATATTATTATTATTATTATATATATATTTTTTTCAAAATCATCTCGCGGGCCGGATTAAACCCGTTTGCGGGCCTGATCCGGCCCGCGGGCCGTACGTTTGACACCCCTGCTTTAGAAGCTTCTGATAGGCTAATTGACATCATTTGAGTCAATTGGAGGTGTACCTGTGGATGTATTTCAAGGCCTACCTTCAAACACAGTGCCTCTTTACTTGACATCATGGGAAAATCAAAAGAAATCAGCCAAGAATTGTAGACCTCCACAAGTCTGGTTCATCCTTGGGAGCAATTTCCAAACGCCTGAAGGTACCACGTTCACCTGTGCAAACAATAGTATGCAAGTATAAACACCATGGGACCACGCAGCCGTCATAACGCTCAGGAAGGAGACGTGTTCTGTCTCCTAGAGATTAACGTACTTTGGTGCGAAAAGTGCAAATCAATCCCAGAACAACAGCAAAGGACCTTGTGAAGATGCTGGAGGAAACCGGTACAAAAGTATCTATATCCACAGTAAAACAAGTCCTATATCGACATAACCTGAAAGGCCGCTCAGCAAGGAAGAAGCCACTGCTCCAAAACCGCCATAAAAAAGCCAGACTACGGTTTGCAGCTGCACCTGGGGAGAAAGATTGTACCTTTTGGAGAAATGTCCTCTGGTCTGAAGAAACAAAAATAGAACTGTTTGGCCATAATGACCATCGTTATGTTTGGAGGAAAAAGGGGGTCCCTTGCAAGCCGAAGAACACCATCCCAAACGTGAAGCACGGGGGTGGCAGCATTATGCTGTGGGGGTGCTTTGCTGCAGGAGGGTCTGGTGCACTTCACAAAATAGATGGCATCATGAGGAAGGAAAATTATGTGGATATATTGAAGCAACATCTCAAGACATCAGTCAGGAAGTTAAAGCTTGGTCGCAAATGTGTCTTCCAAATGGACAATGACCCCAAGCATACTTCCAAAGTTGTGGCAAAATGGCTTAAGGACAACAAAGTCAAGGTATTGGAGTGGCCATCACAAAGCCCTGACCTCAATCCTATAGAAAATGTGTGGGCAGAACTGAATAAGCGTGTGTGAGCAAGGAGGCCTACAAACCTGACTCAGTTACACCAGCTCTGTCAGGAGGAATGGGCCAAAATTCACCCAACTTATTGTGGGAAGCTTGTGGAAGGCTACCCGAAATGTTTGACCCAAGTTAAACAATTTAAAGGCAATGCTACCAAATACTAATTGAGTGTATGTAAACTTCTGACCCACTGGGAATGTGATGAAATAAATAAAAGCTGAAATAAATCATTCTCTCTACAATTATTCTGACATTTCACATTCTTAAAATAAAGTAGGGATCCTAACTGACCTAAGACAGGGAATGTTTACTAGGATTAAATGTCAGGAATTGTGAAAAACTGAGTTTAAATGTATTTGGCTAAGGTGTATGTAAACTTCCGACTTCAACTGTATATTTTTAACAAATTTTACTTTCACTACCTTCCTAAAGAAAGAATCTCTTTTTACTCCCGTACATTTTCTCTGACACCCAAAAGTACTCGTTACATTTAGAATGCTTAGGCAGGACAGCAGTATGGTCCAATTCACGCACATATCAATATAACGCGTTGTCATCCCTACTGCCTCTGATCTGGCGGACTCACTAAACACAAATACTGAGTTTGTAAGTGTCTGAGTGTTGGAGTGTGCCCCTGTCTGTCCGAAAAGAAAAAGAAAAAAAGAAAATTGTGCCATCTGGTTGGCTTAATATAAGGAATTTAATGTATAGCATTTACTTTAACTTTTACTCAAGTAGGACAGTTGAGAACTTTTTCCACCACTGTACTTGAGTACATTTAAAACCAGACACTTTTAGACTTTTACTCAAGTAGTATTTTACTAGCAACGGTCATCAAAATTGTTTAAACAAAAGTTTTAAAAGATCATTCAATCATCAATGGATGAAGATACTCTAAACATGTATCATTTTTTAAAAATCCAACAGATATTGATTGAATTATAGGACATAAAACATTTTACTGGCATGGACAAATAATGAATGGAGTTCAGGGAATTTGGTGGGAATTCAGGTATTCAATTTATTGTAAAATTTCACTTTAATTTTCTTGGAATGCACTCATATATATATATATACTCTTTCTAATGGTATCAAGTATTTTGTAAATATTTTGTGTTAAGATAAAGAAAATGTTATGTGCAGCATTTGCATAAATACACTGGGTCTATTTGCATATATGAATTATTAACATAAAGGGGTGGAACAGGGCTGCAACCACCAAAAACGTACTCTGTCTAGGTCTATCTGTACTCACCCGCGGTGTCTAGACTGCCTCATGAATTACTGTTGTTGTCACGTTTTGTTGCATAATTCAAAAAGTGTGTCAATAGCAGGATAACCTCGTATTAAAAATCAACAGGCTTGGCTCTAGATTACATTTAAGTAATAAGGCCCGAGGGGGTGTGGTGTATATGGCCAATATACCACGGCTAAGGGCTGTTCTTATGCACAATGCAACGCGGAGTGTCTGGATACAGCCCTTAGCCGTGGTATATTGGCCATATATCACAAACCCCTGAGATGCCTTATTGCTATTATAAACTGGTTACCAACACAATTAGAGCAGTAAAAATAAATGTTTTGTCATACCCATGGTATACGGTCTGATATACCACGGCTTTCAGCCAATCAGCATTCTGGGGTCGAACCACCCTCTTGCCTCTAGCTGATATAAGGTGTAATCATTAGTCCAACAGTTGCAAACAAAAGTTACTATTGGACAAATTCAGGTATGTTTATCCCCGTTTTGTTCTGTTTGCTTCCATTGAAGAAATGCTTTTCAACAGAATCGTCGGAATGAATACACCCCTGATCATGCGTAAACACAGTTTACTTTCATAGTAGCCACGTTGTATTCCTTCTCGCATCTATGCGCTCTCCTTCAACTTTTCCCTTCGCTTATGGACTTCAATGCACAACACATCAGCTGTATGTGACCAGGCGAAAAAACCCTTCCAAGCCAAACCATATCATAACCGCTACACACAGCCTACATCGTTGTCCCTATATTAGCTAAAATAACGTCATAGTTTATTTATAATTTATTTTACCTTTATTTAACTAGGCAAGTCAGTTAAGAAAAAAATCTTATTTACAATGAAGGCCTACACCGGCCAAACCCGGACGACGCTGGGCCAATTGTGCGCCGCCCTATGGGACTCCCAATCATGGCCGGTTGTGATACAGCCTGGAATCGAACCAGTGGGTCTGTAGTGACGCCTCAAGCACTAAGATGCAGTGCCTTAGACCAATGCGCCACTCGGGAGCCCAGTCAACATGGCTAATAGAACTAACACGTTAGTAAACCCGCCACAATCACGCAGTAATGTTACATTGTATAGTCAGTAAGCAGTTAGACCGGCGGGCCCCGGTGGCAATAAATTTGTAAAACCAAAAGCTTACCTTGACTTGGAAGAGTTCCAGTGTTGTGTTGGATAGTCATAGCCAGCTAGCTAACATAGCATCCCTCTGTTTGAGCATGGTGTTTGAGTAGGCTTAACTAGATACCTGCATTTGCTAGCTGTGTCTCTCTCGCTTGTCCTGTTCAACTATTGTCTTTCTCTCTTTGTGAGTCAGCTACTCACCACATTTTATGCACTGCAGTGCTAGCTAGCTGTAGCTTATGCTTTCAGTACTAGATTCATTCTCTGATCCTTTGATTGGGTGGACAACATGTCAGTTCATGCTGCAAGAGCTCTGATAGGATGGAGGACGTCGTCCAGAAGTTGTCATAATTACTGTATTGAAGTCAATGTACCCAGAGGAGGACGGAAGATAGCTGTCCTCCAGCTACACCATGGTGCTATTATTTGGTGACGTGATTATATTTAGTATTGTTTTATCTAAAAAGGATAACTTTTTTAATGTTTAAAAATATATATTTTTATGAAATTCACTGAGCAAGAGTATGAAAGAGTAAAATGAAAGAAATCAATCCAGCGAGGGCCCACCCCTCAACCACAGGAAATAGATGGCTGAAAAAGATAGAGGGCGGGCCATGCGCATTGCTAATTTTACTGGGTGACTTTCACTTTTACTTGAGTGATTTTCTATTAAGGTATCTTTTACTTACTCAAGTATGACAATTTAGTACTTTTTCAACCACTGCACACACACACAATTCCTCCCTCCATTACCCCTGTCTGACCTTGTGATTGCTTTCTTTGACCTTTTGACTCTGATGTTTAACACTGACCTCTTTCCGTTAGGCTTTCTTTGAGACGGTCAGTATGATGCGTCAGGTGTCCCACCAACACATTGCTCTGCTGCATGGCGTCTGTGTTCGCAACCAGGACAGTAAGTCAACGTCCACCCTTCCTCTTATCTTCGTTCTTAAACTGAGACTCAGCGACATGCCACAAGCCGCAGGACGAACCTAAGTTATTGTAGATGATTGTGATGTAAGACTATGTACTCCCACAGAGTATCTGCTAGAACGTGATAACTGCAACATAACAACTAGGGAGAAGTTTAGCCTCGCGCTCTTGGATGTTGAGGAAGTTGTCCCGATACTGCTGTTTGCTTTGTGCTTCGCTGAAGTCCTAGACGTAACGACATAGTGTCTGCATTTGCAATATGGCCGTATGTTGTGGAAAATACTTAATATCTCTGACATAAAAAAATAAAAAAAATAATGCAATTTGCTAGTACTTTTTCATCTGAAAATGGGCTAGACTTTTTTTGGGACCTCTAACTGTGTGTGGTCCCTGTTCAGATATCATTGTGGAGGAGCATGTGAAGCTGGGTCCTCTGGATGTATTCATGCAGGGGCGTCGTCTTCAACTCAGCACCTCCTGGAAGTTCCAGGTGGCCAAACAACTGACCAGAGCCCTCAGCTACCTGGTGAGAAAGGAAGAGGCGCGAGACACAATCAATGATTCACACTATAGGGCCAAGCCTAGCTGTACTGGGATGGCCTGGTTACGCATCCACCATAGTTAATGGAACTGTGCTGGAAAGGACAATGTGCAAGGAAAATATCAGAGACAGTCCTGTATGGTTCAGGTTGGCCCTACAGTATAAAACAGGCATAAACATTTGCCATGGTAATAACATTACATTCTGTATTCTTACCAGAATGAAAGCGTCTTTGGAACTTGGTGCCAACCTGGAGGACACAAGTAGTTTGTTCAAACTTGTACAGATGCAGTCAAATATATTGGCACCCTTGCACTTTACAATGGAGTGCAATGGAGAATAATGTTCCGTTTTTTTCTTTTCAAAACTGGTTGAATGGCTATTTTTACCACGTAGGCACCTGCAATTTACCACAGGCAAAATAAGTTATACATTAAACAAGAATCATTGCTTCCAAAAATTAATTCGAATTTGGAATAATTTAGTCCAGGCCATTTTTTACGTTGAAGTGAAAGATCTTAATTTAAGTTAGAATTAGTTTTCCTTCTTGGTCCTGTGCAGTTGTCAATCAAACATGTGTAAACAAAACAAAAAATAAATCTCAACTTATTTTAAAAGAAATCATGCAAGGGTGGCTATATATTTGACCGTATCTGTATACGTCAGTGGAGGCTACTGAGGGGAGGACGGCTTATAATAATAGCTGGAACGGAGTGAATGGAATTGCATCAAACACATGGAAACCATGGAAACCATGTGTTTGATGTATTTGGTACTATTCCACTTATTCCGCCGCTCCAGCCATTATCACAAGCCCATCCTCCCCAATTAATGTGCCACAAAACTCCTGTGTTATAGGTCTATATGACTGTGGACATGACCCTTCCCTGTGTTTCTCTCTCAGGAGGATAAGAAGCTGGTCCATGGTTATGTGTCTGCTAAGAACATCCTAGTGGAGCGGGATGGCCTGGAGGGAGAGGCTGGGCCCTTCATCAAACTCAGTGGCCCTGGGGTCCCCATCTCCGCACTCAACAGACAAGGTGTGTCTGTGTGTGTGTGTGTGTGTGTGTGTGTGTGTGTGTGTGTGTGTGTGTGTGTGTGTGTGTGTGTGTGTGTGTGTGTGTGTGTGTGTGTGTGTGTGTGTGTCTATCTGTTTTTTTTCTCTAGCTGATGAGGCTGTGTTGTATTACAGAGTGTGTGGAGAGGATCCCGTGGATCGCCCCAGAGTGTGTGGAGAGGATCCCGTGGATCGCCCCAGAGTGTGTGGAGAGGATCCCGTGGATCGCCCCAGAGTGTGTGGAGAACAGCCAGGCCCTGAGTGTTGCGGTGGATAAGTGGGGTTTCGGCACCACGCTGTGGGAGATCTGTTACGAGGGAGAGGCTCCTCTCAAAGACAGGACACTCATAGAGGTACACCCATACTTCCCCTCACAACACAAGAGACCTACTAACATACAGTGAACAACACAATCTCTTTATTTTTATTTTATTTTTTTTATTTCACCTTTATTTAACCAGGTAAGCCAGTTGAGAACAAGTTCTCATTTACAACTGCGACCTGGCCAAGATAAAGCAAAGCAGTGCGATAAAAACAACAACACAGAGTTACATATGGGGTAAACAAAACATAAAGTCAAAAATACAACAGAAAATATATATACAGTGTGTGCGAATGTAGTAAGTTATGGAGGTAAGGCAATAAATAAATAGGCCATAGTGCAAAAATAGTGACAATTTTGTAATTAATAGATGTGCAAAAGATTATGTGCAAATAGAGATACTGGGGTGCAAATTAGCTAAATAAATAACAATAGTAGTTGGATGGGCTAATAACAGATGGGCTGTGTACAGGTACAGTGATCGGTAAGCTGCTCTGACAACTGACGCTTAAAGTTAGTGAGGGAGATAAAGAGTCTCCAGCTTCAGAGATTTTTGCAGTTCGTTCCAGTCATTGGCAGCAGAGAACTGGAAGGAATGGTGGCCAAAGGAGGTGTTGGCTTTGGGGATGACCAGTGAGTTATACCTGCTGGAGCGCATACTACGGGTGGGTGTTGCTATGGTGACCAGTGAGCTAAGATAAGACAGGGATTTGCCTAGCAGTGATTTATAGATGACCTGGAGCCAGTTTGTTTGGCGACGAATATGTAGTGAGGGCCAGCCAACAAGAGCGTACAGGTCACAGTGGTGGGTAGTGTATGGGGCTTTGGAGACAAAACGGATGGCACTGTGATAGACTACATCCAATTTGCTGAGTAGAGTGTTGGAGGCTATTTTGTAAATGACATCGCCAAAGTCAAGGATCGGTAGGATAGTCAGTTTTACGAGGGCATGTTTGGCAGCATGAGTGAAGGAGGCATTGTTGCGAAATAGGAAGCCGATTCTAGATCTAACTTTTGATTGGAGATGCTTAATGTGAGTCTGGAAGGAGAGTTTACAGTCTAACCACCCCTAGACTCAAGCATACAAAACATTTATATATCCTTTATTTACCCAGGTGAGATATGTCTTTCAGAGGGGAGGTCTTGAGTTATTTAATTGAATACAGCTGTTGTTGTCTAGTTTATTGACACTGTGAAAATTCATACCATACCACTTAGATGCAAGGTATTGGAATCAATATTAGAGCAGAGCCCAAGTCTTGGTCCTTGATCTGACTCCTCTCTTTCTCTCTGTGAGCAGAAGGAGATGTTCTACTCGGCCCAGTGTTCCCTGGTGACCCCAGACTTCCCTCAGCTGGGTGAGCTCATCACCAAATGCATGACCTACGACCCCAAGAGGAGGCCCTTCTTCAGGGCCATCGTCAGGGATGTCACCGGGTTGGCTGAGCAGAGTAAGAGGACAAAGAGTACTCACCTTCCCTCTGTTTCTGTCTCTGTCACCTTCCCTCTGTTACTCTCTGTCACCTTCCCTCTGTTTCTGTCTCTGTCACCTTCCCTCTGTTTCTCTCTGTCACCTTCCCTCTGTTTCTCTCTGTCACCTTCCCTCTGTCTCTGTCACCTTCCCTCTGTTTCTCTCTGTCACCTTCCCTCTGTTTCTCTCTGTCACCTTCCCTCTGTTTCTCTCTGTCACCTTCCCTCTGTTTCTGTCTCTGTCACCTTCCCTCTGTTACTCTCTGTCACCTTCCCTCTGTTTCTGTCTCTGTCACCTTCCCTCTGTTTCTGTCTCTGTCACCTTCCCTCTGTTTCTCTCTGTCACCTTCCCTCTGTTTCTCTCTGTCACCTTCCCTCTGTTACTCTCTGTCACCTTCCCTCTGTTTCTGTCTCTGTCACCTTCCCTCTGTTTCTCTCTGTCACCTTCCCTCTGTTTCTGTCTCTGTCACCTTCCCTCTGTTTCTCTCTGTCACCTTCCCTCTGTTTCTCTCTGTCACCTTCCCTCTGTTTCTCTCTGTCACCTTACCTCTTTCTCTCTGTCACCTTCCCTCTGTTTCTCTCTGTCACCTTCCCTCTGTTTCTCTCTGTCACCTTACCTCTTTCTCTGTCACCTTACCTCTTTCTCTCTGTCACCTTCCCTCTTTCTCTCTGTCACCTTCCCTCTTTCTCTCTGTCACCTTCCCTCTGTTTCTCTCTGTCACCTTCCCTCTTTCTCTCTGTCACCTTCCCTCTGTTTCTCTCTGTGTGACCATCTGTGTCTGTTGTCATGATCTCTGTCACGCTCTCTCACATGCATGTGTATGTGCGAACAAGTTTGTGTGTGTGTTTATATTATAGACAATGTGTGAGTATAAGTATTATAACCCTGCCTCTGTGTGGCCCCTCCCCCAGACCCAGCCCTGCCTCCTGGTAGGGTGCCCATCCAGGAAGTGGACCCCACCGTGTTTGAGACCAGGTTCCTCAGGAAGATCAAAGACCTAGGCGAGGTAGGGAAACTCTTAATACATATAGACTTTTGGGGGTGCTTGTCCACATTAAAGGGGCAATCTGGTATTGGTACATCCATTGTTGGACTTTTTAATTATAGCCAATGATTCTTGAAGAGTATCACTTATATATATTATTTCATTGTTCATGTGGGGTGTGTGTATGTGTGCGTGTGTTCCTGTGTGTGTGTGTGTGTGTGTGTGTGTGTGTGTGTGTGTGTGTGTGTGTGTGTGTGTGTGTGTGTGTGTGTGTGTGTGTGTACTATTCGCAGGGTCACTTTGGCAAGGTGGAGTTGTGTCAGTATGACCCCCGTGGGGACGGCCGAGGGCAGCTGGTGGCGGTCAAGTCTCTGAAGCCAGAGAGCAGAGGGCAGCTGTGGAGAGAGATAGATACCATGAGGGGGCTCTACCACCACAACATCGTCAAATACAGAGGAGTGTGTAGCGAGGAGGGTGAGGAGAGTCACACATACACACATGATTATATACAGTAGACAAACCACACCACACACACACACACACACACACACCTCATCCCAGTGATGGGGGTTTGTGCTAACACCGTGTTTCTTTGTCTAGGTGGGAGGACCACTAAGCTGATCATGGAGTACCTGCCAGCGGGGAGCCTTAAGGAATATCTGCCCTGGAGGAAACACCAGACTGACCTCAAGAGACTTCTCCACTACGCCCTCCAGATCTGCCAGGTATAGTAGTATGGAGCTTAATTAATGCCAAAATAAATTCCATTTTCATTTCATTGTTTTAATTAGACCCTGTAGCAGGATTCCACAAATGGCGGCCCACGGCCCGAATTTGGCACGCAGGTGGTTTTATTTGGCCCCTCCAGTTTTCGGAGCAAAAAATATATAGTTTTTATTTTTATTGGCCAATATACCACGGCTAAGGGTTGTATCCAGGCACTTCGTATTGCGTCGTGCATAATAACAGCCCTTAGCCGTGGTATATTGGCCATATACCACAAACCCTCAAGGTGCCTTATTGCTTAATTATGTTCCGGCCCCCCGACCATCCGCTCAAGAAAAAATTGGCCCGCGGCTGAATCTAGTTGATGATCCCTGCCCTATAGGTATTTATGAATCTACTGCGGTTTGTGATTATGGAGAGAGTTGGACAGAATCTAAACCATTGCACTCCTTTAAATGTACTTTCTGCTACTTGGTAACTGTTGCCTAGTACCAAATGGAATGTTGTGGTAAATGTTTTGATGACTCTCATAGAAACCACAAGACTGCCAGGTAAATAGCTATAAAAGTATACAAGCTATAAAAACAAGTGAAAATGTGTGTGTGTCTCTCTCAGGGAATGGATTACTTGGGATCCCAGCGGTTCATCCACCGGGATCTGGCGGCCCGGAACGTTCTGGTGGAGAACGAGAGCACAGTGAAGATTGGAGACTTTGGCCTGACTAAGAGCATGAAGGAGGACAAGAGTTACTACACCGTCAAAGAGGAGACCGACAGCCCTGTGTTCTGGTGAGCAATGTATAAATAGAATGACAATAGAATGGCTTGTGGCACCTTAATTGGGGAGGACGGGCACGTGGTAATGGCTGGAGCAGAATGACTGGAAAGGTATCAACAACATGGTTTCCATGGTTTCCACGTGTTTGATGCCATTCCATTCGCTCCGTTCCAGCCATTGTTATGAGCCGTCCTCCCCTCAGCAGCCTCCACTGAATGACAAGATCAGGTCCTAAAACTTAATGTGATATTTCACTCCCAGATCAATGTTAAGGAGATGAGGTCAGGTGCATTTAAAAGCCTGGATCCCAGTCTATTTCATTTCTATTGTTGCTACCAGAGGCAGTTTGGAACTCGGTAATGAGTGTTGCAGCTGAGGATTTGTGCGCACTACGCTCTTCAGCACTCGGTTGTCCCGTTCTGTGAGGTTGTGTGGCCTACCACTTCGCGGCTGAGCCGTTGTTGCTCCTAGACGTTTCCACTTCACAATAACATCACTTACAGTTGACCGGGGCAGCTCTAGCAGGGCAGAAATGTGATGAACTGACTTGTTGGAAAGGTGGCATCCTATGACGGTGCCACATTGAAAGTCACTGAGCTCTTCAGTAAGGCCATTCTACTGCCAGTGTTTGTCTATGGAGATTGCATGGCTGTGTGCTCAATTTTATTCACCTGTCAGCAACGGGTGTGGCTGAAATAGCCGAATCCACTAATTTATCTTTATCTGTGATTGATCAGATTCAATTCTGATGTTCGCTCCTATTATGTTAACAGGGTGGGGCTCATTCTATTGACATTAGCTCACATGGGCGGCAGGTAGCCTAGCGGTAAAGAGTGTTGAGCCAGTAACTGAGAGGTTGCTGGTTCGAATCCCCGAGTTGACTAGGTGAAAAATCTGTCGATGTACTCTTGAGTCCTTGCTCTGGATAAGAGTTTCTGCTAAGTGATTACAATGTACATATGAACCTTGGTCGTGATCATTAGGCAGTTGGCACCCAACGGGGAGGAACTACCTGAACTTGTCCAATAAGAAATGCTGTTTTCGGTTGCAAAACATTTTGCTACGGTGTGCCCTAACCCTTGTGTTGCCTTGTAGGTATGCTCCTGAGTGCCTGGTGGACTGTAAGTTTTACCCTGCGTCTGACGTGTGGTCCTTCGGAGTGACCCTGTATGAGCTGTTGACCTACTGTGAGACAAGCAGCAGTCCTACCACGGTAAATAACTTTGTCTCTTGTTAACCTCACTATGAAAATATGTTTATACAAATTCCTTAAACTTTGCTGATTTAAAAAAATATTAGGGGTCAGACATGTTAACATGTATCTGATGAGAAGTATCCTAGTCTTGGCTAATCAAACTAGCGCCTGTCTGTTTTGGGGTCAAATCATTCAGAAGTTCAATACTCTGAGCTTTTTCCCACGAAGTCTTCACTTTTCCACTTCCCTTCATGGATTTTAAAGGAAATTACTAGAAATTCCTTCCCCATGCTTGTACCAATCCAATGCTTCTAAGTGCATGGGAAGAGTGCACAAGTGTATACTTTGGGAGAAAAGACTGGGGTGTAGGTTGGGACAGAAATGCGGAGCGTAGGACCAGTGTTTCATCTGTTTTGGTTTTGATCTGGTGTTATGGTTGTTCACAGGTATTCTTGGAGATGCTTCGTCCAACCCAGGGTCAGATGACTCTCACCCGATTGGTGGAAGTGCTGATGTCCGGCAGGAGGCTGCCCTGTCCACCTCGCTGCCCAGACGCGGTAAGAGAACTGGGGAATGATGTCATCTGCTCACCAAGGCTGTGGTCGTTCCTTCTCTTTCATCTGAAAGATACTACTCTGGGGTGAAGTTTCCCCTATGTACAGATCTAGGCTCAGCTTCCCCTCCCCCAATCATAACCTTAACCATGGGGAAACTGACCCAAGATCAGCGTCACCAACGATAATAGCACCCTTTCTACATACAAAATCAGTAGTGTTCCTCTACAGGTATAGGATCTTAATTTGACCAGTTTCTCACAGCAGGAAAATAATCCTACAGCAACAGGAAATGTGAATTATTTTGTAGGGGTTGATAAATTCTTAGTTAGGACAAATCAAGTCTGACATTTTAAAGTGGAAATTACAAACTTTAGAAGCCTTTTCAAACCTTGAATTTTCTGCAGGAAATGTCCTGCAACAACAGGGTGATCAAATTAAGATCCTACACCTATATAAAAAAAAACGACCCTCAATAGGAATGAGTGGGAATAGACCAATCTGCACATCCAATGGCTTTGAGCAGGTGCTGGGTATCAAAGTCAATGTACATTAGCATAAAAAGGAAAACTGCATACACTGGGATTAACATGTCTTCCCAGGTGTGTTTATCATAACAACGTTTTGACCCTTAGGTCAATGTTTTGACCTTTCATCATATTCCTTTTTTGCTGCTTCTTGACCAAAGAAGATCTTTCTATCTGGTCTCTGATCTTTGCTCTTCCGTGTGTGTGTGTGTGTGTGTGTGTGTGTGTGTGTGCGCAGGTATACTCTCTGATGAGGAGGTGTTGGGAGAGTTCCCCGGAGAACAGGATTCAGTTCAAAGGCCTGATCACAGAGCTGGAGCTGCTGCTGAACGAGATGCATGGAGGAGATAGACTGGCTGTCTGACCTGACAAAGCTCACACATAGATGGATAGATAATAATATAATTCATATTATAATAATAATATATATGCCATTTAGCAGACACTTTTATCCAAATAGATAGATAGACGGGTGGATGGATGGATGAAAACACAGCCAGCAAAGATGGACATACAGACAAAGACATACAGAAAGCACAGACAAAAGCTCACTTTTGTCAAAAGATAAAAGCAATATCTTTTTTTACAATAGGGAAACACATTTAGGCTAGATTGAAAACTGGACACTGTACCACTCCGCCATTAGGTTAGCCACTGGAGCCCCCTACCGCACCCACTGTTCTCTCCCACTGGAGCCCCCTACCGCACCCACTGTTCTCTCCCACTGGAGCCCCCTACCGCACCCACTGTTCTCTCCCACTGGAGCCCCCTACCGCACCCACTGTTCTCTCCCACTGGAGCCCCCTACCACACCCTCTGTTCTCTCCCACTGGAGCCCCCAACCGCACCCACTGTTCTCTCCCACTGGAGCCCCCTACCGCACCCACTGTTCTCTCCCACTGGAGCCCCCTACCGCACCCACTGTTCTCTCCCACTGGAGCCCCCTACCGCACCCACTGTTCTCTCCCACTGGAGCCCCCTACCGCACCCACTGTTCTCTCCCACTGGAGCCCCCTACCGCACCCACTGTTCTCTCCCACTGGAGCCCCCTACCGCACCCACTGTTCTCTCCCACTGGAGCCCCCTACCTCACCCACTGTTCTCTCCCACTGGAGCCCCCTACCGCACCCACTGTTCTCTCCCACTGGAGCCCCCTACCGCACCCACTGTTCTCTCCCACTGGAGCCCCTTACCGCACCCACTGTTCTCTCCCACTGGAGCCCCCTACCGCACCCACTGTTCTCTCCCACTGGAGCCCCCTACCGCACCCACTGTTCTCTCCCACTGGAGCCCCCTACCGCACCCACTGTTCTCTCCCACTGGAGCCCCCAACCGCACCCACTGTTCTCTCCCACTGGAGCCCCCTACCGCACCCACTGTTCTCTCCCACTGGAGCCCCCTACCGCACCTGCCACGGTTTCTCTCTATGAGCAGTTTGGCCTACCATCCCTCACAAGCAGATGACAAATTTACTGGTTCACCCTTACTTACAAAACCCTTACTGGCAAAGCCCCACTCTAGCTCTCTAAACTCCTGTCCTTCTCCCAGTCCTTCTACAGCCTACCTACACTCTAGCTCTCTAAACTCCTGTCCTTCTCCCAGTCCTTCTACAGCCTACCTACACTCTAGCTCTCTAAACTCCTGTCCTTCTCCCAGTCCTTCTACAGCCTACCTACACTCTAGCTCTCTAAACTCCTGTCCTTCTCCCAGTCCTTCTACAGCCTACCTACACTCTAGCTCTCTAAACTCCTGTCCTTCTCCCAGTCCTTCTACAGCCTACCTACACTCTAGCTCTCTAAACTCCTGTCCTTCTCCCAGTCCTTCTACAGCCTACCTACACTCTAGCTCTCTAAACTCCAGTCCTTCTCCCAGTCCTTCTCCCAGTCCTTCTCCCTGTCCTTCTCCCAGTCCTTCTACACTCTACCTCTCCCTGTCTGTTCCCACATCCGGCTCCAACTCTGGCTCCAAAACATTTCAACACTCTGCTGCTACTGACTGGAATAAACTCCAACAGGATGTACAACTCAACCAATTATTAATCTCCATCCTCAGTTTCATTATCAGTTTACATTACCTGGTTATCTACCCGTGACTGCTTTTAGACTCAGTAGCTATTAGTTGTGTCCCCTGTAGGTGTTTTAATGTTATGTGTTGTAAATATGTCTTTTAGCTTTTTAATAAATGTCTGGTTTGTCTGTCTGTCTGTATGTATACACCGGTCTGCTTTGCGGCACGGTTATTGCCCCATCTTGGTCAGGTCATTATTGTTAAAGAGAACGTGTTCTCAATTACTTACCTGCTTAAATAAAGGTTAAATAAACAAATATTTACTTTTCCACATACAGTAACTCAAACATACAGTGGGGGAAAAAAGTATTTAGTCAGCCACCAATTGTGCAAGTTCTCCCACTTAAAAAGATGAGAGAGGCCTGTAATTTTCATCATAGGTACACGTCAACTATGACAGACAAATTGAGAAAATAGAATCCACAAAATCACATTGTACGATTTTTTATGAATTTATTTGCAAATTATGGTGGAAAATAAGTATTTGGTCACCTACAAACAAGCAAGATTTCTGGCTCTCACAGACCTGTAACTTCTTCTTTAAGAGGCTCCTCTGTCCTCCACTCGTTACCTGTATTAATGGCACCTGTTTGAACTTGTTATCAGTATAAAAGACACCTGTCCACAACCTCAAACAGTCACACTCCAAACTCCACTATGGCCAAGACCAAAGAGCTGTCAAAGGACACCAGAAACAAAATTGTAGACCTGCACCAGGCTGGGAAGACTGAATCTGCAATAGGTAAGCAGCTTGGTTTGAAGAAATCAACTGTGGGAGCAATTATTAGGAAATGGAAGACATACAAGACCACTGATAATCTCCCTCGATCTGGGGCTCCACGCAAGATCTCATCCCGTGGGGTCAAAATGATCACAAGAACGGTGAGCAAAAACCCAGAACCACACGGGGGGACCTAGTGAAAGACCTGCAGAGAGCTGGGACCAAAGTAACAAAGCCTACCAACAGTAACACACTACGCCGCCAGGGACTCAAATCCTGCAGTGCGAGACATGTCCCCCTGCTTAAGCCAGTACATGTCCAGGCCCGTCTGAAGTTTGCTAGAGTGCATTTGGATGATCCAGAAGAGGATTGGGAGAATGTCATATGGTCAGATGAAACCAAAATATAACGTTTTGGTAAAAACTCAACTCGTTGTGTTTGGAGGACAAAGAATGCTGAGTTGCATCCAAAGAACACCATACCTACTGTGAAGCATGGGGGTGGAAACATCATGCTTTGGGGCTGTTTTTCTGCAAAGGGACCAGGACGATTGATCCGTGTAAAGGAAAGAATAAATGGGGCCATGTATCGTGAGATTTTGAGTGAAAACCTCCTTCCATCAGCAAGGGCATTGAAGATGAAACGTGGCTGGGTCTTTCAGCATGACAATGATCCCAAACACACCGCCCGGGCAACGAAGGAGTGGCTTCGTAAGAAGCATTTCAAGGTCCTGGAGTGGCCTAGCCAGTCTCCAGATCTCAACCCCATAGAAAATCTTTGGAGGGAGTTGAAAGTCCGTGTTGCCCAGCGACAGCCCCAAAACATCACTGCTCTAGAGGAGATCTGCATGGAGGAATGGGCCAAAATACCAGCAACAGTGTGTGAAAACCTTGTGAAGACTTACAGAAAACGTTTGACCTGTGTCATTGCCAACAAAGGGTATATAACAAAGTATTGAGAAACTTTTGTTATTGACCAAATACTTATTTTCCACCATAATTTGCAAATAAATTCATTAAAAATCCTACAATGTGATTTTCTGGATTTTGTTTTCTCATTTTGTCTGTCATAGTTGACGTGTACCTATGATGAAAATTACAGGCCTCTCTCATCTTTTTAAGTGGGAGAACTTGCACAATTGGTGGCTGACTAAATACTTTTTTCCCCCACTGTATTGTGACCTTCAAATGCATGTTGTTGTCGTATTCTATATTTTCTATAGTACAGTATTGATTTGTTTTCCTTTTCACAAGCTATGGATACAGTGTAAGTACCAGTACCTTTATGGATGCTATGGATACAGTGTAAGTAACAGTACCTTTATGGATGCTATGGATACAGTGTAAGTAACAGGACCTTTATGGATGCTATGGATACAGTGTAAGTAACAGTACCTTTATGGATGCTATGGATACAGTGTAAGTAACAGGACCTTTATGGATGCTATGGATACAGTGTAAGTAACAGGACCTTTATGGATGCTATGGATACAGTGCAAGTAACAGGACCTTTATGGATGCTATGGATACAGTGTAAGTAACAGGACCTTTATGGATGCTATGGATACAGTGTAAGTAACAGGACCTTTATGGATGCTATGGATACAGTGTAAGTAACAGGACCTTTATGGATGCTATGGATACAGTGTAAGTAACAGGACCTTTATGGATGCTATGGATACAGTGTAAGCAACAGGACCTTTATGGATGCTATGGATACAGTGTAAGTAACAGGACCTTTATGGATGCTATGGATACAGTGTAAGTAACAGGACCTTTATGGATGCTATGGATACAGTGTAAGTAACAGGACCTTTATGGATGCTATGGATACAGTGTAAGTAACAGGACCTTTATGGATGCTATGGATACAGTGTAAGTAACAGGACCTTTATGGATGCTATGGATACAGTGCAAGTAACAGGACCTTTATGGACGAGTGAGTTAGTTCATTGTGTTAGGATGAAAGACATTAAGGCCAGGATTCAATCAGATCAGCGGTAACCCGCGTTAGCCCGACAAAAGCATAGCCTTTTCATTGCTTTTGTTAAGGCGGTGTCGGAGGTGTAACTGCGTTAAGAGCTGTGAGCCTAATCAAGGTGTAGATTACATCACACATTCCAGTGTTCGAACTCGTGCGCAGGGATTTCTACTCATGCGACTCGATGCATCTAATGGCAGCGTCTGCGATAGGTAACGCCAGGAGCTTGTGGATTCGACAGCTCTAACGTAGTTACACCTCCGACACCGCCTTAACAAAAGCAATGAAAAGGCTATGCGTTTGTCGGCTAACGCAGGTTAACGCTGATCTGATTGAATCCTCTAAAGCCTCATCTGTTAGGATCAAAATGGTGTAATTGATTACCCTTGGTATTAATGTTCTATAATAGTAAACAAAGTACAAGAAGTCCTTACATTTTATTGGTCAAGTGTATCCAATTGCAAGGTGTGTGTGTGTGTGTGTGTGTGTATACGTGCACGTGTTAGTGCACGTGGAGGCATCAGTCCTCCAACTCCTCGAATGACAGTGAGTGTGTCCAGGCCACCAGTTTGTCCACCTCGTTCTCCCAGAGGTCCTGTTGCTGTCTGTCATGGGCTCTACAGAGATCCCTGGAGAACATGGTGTCTCCCTGCACACTCACCTGAGGGGCCAGCATGTCTACAAGGACACACATAAAATATGGGCTCTGTCACTGCTCAAAGTACACACACACACACACACACACACTGAATTCATCATGGACTTACCTGGTGCTCTGTAGAGGAGGTAAATCTTTCTCATTTGGTCCATCCTCGCCTGTCTCCCCTCACTCACTGGTTCTGTCTTCTTAGGCTGGCGCACGGTACCATACATTATGGCTCTGATCCTGTCACAAAGCACATCTGGTTGTTAAGGCTCTCAACCTGTCACAAAGCACATCTGGTTGTTAAGGCTCTCAACCTGTCACAAAGCACATCTGGTTATTAAGGCTCCCAACCTGTCACAAAGCACATCTGGTAGTTAAGGCTCTGAACCTGTCACAAAGCACATCTGGTTATTAAAGCTCTGAACCTGTCACAAAGCACATCTGGTTGTTAAGGCTCTCAACCTGTCACAAAGCACATCTGGTTATTAAGGCTCTCAACCTGTCACAAAGCACATCTGGTTATTAAGGCTCTCAACCTGTCACAAAGCACATCTGGTTATTAAGGCTCTGAACCTGTCACAAAGCACATCTGGTTATTAAGGCTCTCAACCTTCACAAAGCACATCTGGTTATTAAGGCTCTCAACCTGTCACAAAGCACATCTGGTTATTAAGGCTCTCAACCTGTCACAAAGCACATCTGGTTATTAAGGCTCTCAACCTGTCACAAAGCACATCTGGTTATTAAGGCTCCCAACCTGTCACAAAGCACATCTGGTTATTAAGGCTCTGAACCTGTCACAAAGCACATCTGGTTATTAAGGCTCTGAACCTGTCACAAAGCACATCTGGTAGTTAAGGCTCTGAACCTGTCACAAAGCACATCTGGTTATTAAGGCTCTGAACCTGTCACAAAGCACATCTGGTAGTTAAGGCTCTGAACCTGTCACAAAGCACATCTGGTTATTAAAGCTCTGAACCTGTCACAAAGCACATCTGGTTGTTAAGGCTCTCAACCTGTCACAAAGCACATCTGGTTATTAAGGCTCTCAACCTGTCACAAAGCACATCTGGTTATTAAGGCTCTGAACCTGTCACAAAGCACATCTGGTTATTAAGGCTCTCAACCTTCACAAAGCACATCTGGTTATTAAGGCTCTCAACCTGTCACAAAGCACATCTGGTTATTAAGGCTCTCAACCTGTCACAAAGCACATCTGGTTATTAAGGCTCTGAACCTGTCACAAAGCACATCTGGTTGTTAAGGCTCTGAACCTGTCACAAAGCACATCTGGTTATTAAGGCTCTCAACCTGTCACAAAGCACATCCGGTTATTAAGGCTCTGAACCTGTCACAAAGCACATCTGGTTATTAAAGCTCTGAACCTGTCACAAAGCACATCTGGTTATTAAGGCTCTGAACCTGCCACAAAGCACATCTGGTTATTAAGGCTCTGAACCTGTCACAAAGCACATCTGGTTGTTAAGGCTCTGAACCTGTCACAAAGCACATCTGGTTATTAAAGCTCTGAACCTGTCACAAAGCACATCTGGTTGTTAAGGCTCTGAACCTGTCACAAAGCACATCTGGTTGTTAAGGCTCTCAACCTGTCACAAAGCACATCTGGTTATTAAAGCTCTGAACCTGTCACAAAGCACATCTGGTTATTAAGGCTCTGAACCTGTCACAAAGCACATCTGGTTATTTGAGAGTTTAAAAAAAACAAGAGAAATACGTTTCCATTTGCGAATGATTGAGATGTTTGCCTTTGTATAGCCATGGAATTCTGGAAAGACAATGCAAAACCCAACCATATTGGAAAGGCAGCAGCTATGGGAAATCAGACAAGTACCGACAGTATTTGTGTTTCTTACACAGCAATACAAGCCAAGAGGTAACCTTCTTTATCTTCAGAGTAAACAGACTTACGTTTCACGCTGTGGACCCATGGGAGATTCCTTGTCTGGTGACCCATAATACATGGCAAAGGTCTCTGGGCGCTTGATGAGATCCTCCAGGGCTGGAATACAACATCAGGTAGCACTCATAGTAACTTGTATCATCATCTTTTAACAGGCTAACTCCTAATCATGAGGAGTTTGTGTATTTAGATAGAAATACATACATTCATTCCTCATCCACGAGCCAGCTTTAGTTGTGGCCATCTTTGTCCACGTCTTCAGATAATCCTCAAAAGGGATTCTCCTCACAAGCCTTGAGGCATTACATTTAGCCATGGAACACAGAATATTACACTAAACTAGTGTAACTACAGAAGTCAAGAGTATAGTACTATTATGATACTACGCAAGAAATTCACAATGTTTTCACTTTGAATGTGTCATCACAAAAAAAAAGGGGATAAAACATAACATAATACCGTAATGTCAGTTCTATCATTGTGAATTAACTAATCAATCAAGGGAACGAAGAGAAAAATGATTCTGTAAATGAAAGAGATGAGCACATGGAAAGTGGAGATATTCTCTCACCTGTTCTGTGAGTCCAACTGCACAGCTTTCCTGTTCCCTACAGGGGGGTGGTCATAATAGACAGATCAGTGTGAGATGGGATATGATAGCCTTATCTTAGAATAGAATAGACTAGCGGCATCCAGCGGTAAATCATTTGAAATACGTTTTAATTTCATATTTGAAGACCGAAAGTGAAGCAACCACCACAGACTCTTCAACTCAATAACAAAAACACAAAACACAGTGGAATATAAAGTAGCCTACCCCATGGTACCAAACTAATAAAATCAGCAAAGGACGCAAATCCACCGCCAGTGGGGGGGGGGGGGGGAGACCTTCAACTGAATAACAGGTGGAGTTATCCCACAGCCTTTTACAGTGACAGATTCAAATGACCTGCTATGAGGTCAGCTCACCCAGTGTTTCACCTTACCAGAATACGTGGCTGTAGTTTCACATCTTACATCAGAAGCGTGTTAAATTCTCAGGCGTTGGCGCACTACGTTATGAGTGTGTAAAAAGAGAAGGAAACTGAGCCACAAAAACGACATTATTTCTGAAGAGGCATCGTTTCAGAATGAGAGGTGGTGTAGCTCTGTTGGTGTTGTTGTTCTGTCTGGCTGGGGTCATGGGGTCATGGGCTCAGGGAGAGAGTGGAGGGGTCAGAGAGAGTTTGATCGAGTGCCAAGAGACTGAAGCTACATAGACCACCCACAAACAGACAAGCAGCCAGACCACCACCCCCCCTGACATCTGGGCAGAGCTGAAGGAGCTGAGAGACATGGTGATGGAGCAGAAAGTGGAGCTGAGTGTCACCAAGACTGAACTGAGGAACATGGAGGCCAGACTGAAAGACAGTGAGGACCTGGCAGAGGACCAACGATTTGAGCTTCGACTCACCAAGAAGTACTGTAGGTGGAGGAGCTGAAGACGGAAACGAAGCCCAAGCAGCTAAACCGTCAGCCAATGGGGGCCAGAGTGACAGCCAGTGCGAAGGAGGAGCAGGAAAAAGTAGCTGACAGCACTTAGAGAGGAGATGAGCATCACCAAGTCTGAACTGCAGCTCCAGAAAAACAAGATGGAGGAGCTGGAGAGAAAGAATGCAGCCATGGAGGCCAGAGTGACAGCCAGTAAAAGGGAGGTAGAGGAGCTGAAGAGGGAGAACACAGACAATATGTTCTCTGCTGGTTTGACTGATTCAGGAATTGTAGGACCATTCAATACTGAATCCCAACTGATCTACAAGAGAGTCATCACCGACATTGGAGCGGCCTATAACCCAATTACAGGTGTCTTCCCAGCACCAGTGAGAGTAGTCTACTACTTCAGATACAGTGCCTGGGTAATACCGCAGTTCGCAAACCATGAGAGTAGGCCTGTTCCACAATGACCAAACAGTTGTGTATAATTATGTACACACTGACCATCAAGATAAGTATGTTTCAAAGTCATTGTCTCTAGAGCTGGACAATTGGGATGTGGTCTACGTCCGTCTCCCCTCGGGGAAAGGGCTCTATGACAGCACTAATAACTACAGCACCTTCAGTGGCAACCTGCTCTTCCCTTTGTGAGGGGAGCACCGTTCTGTAATGCTGTAATGAACTCTGCTTTCCAGTGGTGTAAAGTACTTTAAAGTACTACTTATGTAGTTTTTTGGGTTATCTGTACTTTACTATTTATATTTTTGACAACTTTTACTTCACTACATTCCTAAAGAAAATAATGTACTTTTTACTCCATTCATTTTCCCTGACACACAAAAGTACTCGTTACATTTTGAATGTTTAGCAGGACAGGAAAATGGTCCAATTCATGCACTTATCAAGAGAGCATCTGTCACGCCCTGGCTCTGGGGACTCTTATATGTTGAGCCAGGGTGTGGATTTTCTGTGTTATTTTCTATCTTTTGTTCTAGTTTGTGTATTTCTATGTTGGCCAGGGTGGTTCCCAATCAGAGGCAGCTGTAGCTTGTTGTCTCTGATTGGGGACCATACTTAGGCAGCCTGTTTGGCACTGTTTATTGTGGGATCTTGTTCAGGAAGGTTTGTGTTCAACCCAGGACTTCATGTATCGTTTGTTTTGTTGTTTTGGTTCGTGTTGTGTACTGCAATAAAAGAATGTACGCATATCACGCTGCGCCTTGGTCCGCTTCATCTAACTACGATCGTGACAGAAGATCCCACCATAAAAGGACCAAGCAGCGTGCCAAGCAGGAGGAGTTGGCGATGTCCCAGGTGGGCGAATGGTGGTCTTGGGAGGACATATTCGCGGGCAGAGGGCCCTGGGCAAAGGTACAGGCCCTGGCAAGAGAGGAGAAACGGCACCAACCGTGCCGACGACGGACACGCGAGAGGCAACCCCAAGACATTTTTGGGGGGGGGGCACACGGCGTGGACGACGGGGCTGCTGGAGGCAGCTACAGGGCGCATCGGCGATCTAAGAGAGGAGGCCATCAGGTTTGGGGGGCTGGAAGGGTGGTTGGCGGAGCATAGAGGTAGAGCAGAGCCAACTTCCCGTACTCAGGCTAGGCAGCGTGAGACTGGGCAGGTTCCGAGTTATGCGGAGCTACGTACTGTGCCGCGAGTGTTCCGGCACAGTCCTGTACGTCCTGTGCTAGCACCACGCACGTGTCTTGCTAAGGTGGGCATGCAGCCAGGAAGGAGTGTGCCGGCTCAACGCTCGTGGCCTCCAGTACCCCTCCTCGGTCCCGGATATCCTGCGCCAGTGCCACGTGCTGTAGTGTCAGTACGAGTGCACAGCCCTGTACGTCCTGTGCTGATGCCTCACACAGAGTGTGTGGAAATAGGCATTCAGCCAGGACGGGTTGTGTCAGCTCTCCGTTCCAGACCTCCAGTCCGTCTCCACAGTCCAGCCCGGCCTGTTCCTGTCCCTCGCACCAAGCCAGTGGTGCGCGTCGTCAGCCCGGTCCGGCCCGTTCCTGCTCCCCGCACCAAGCCAGTGGTGCGCGTCGTCAGCCCGGTCCGGCCCGTTCCTGCTCCCCGCACCAAGCCAGTGGTGCGCGTCGTCAGTCCTGGTCCGGCACCGGTCAGCTGCTCCACACCGGAGCCAGAGCAATCCGCTCCACCGATGTCCAGTCCAGCTCCGGCCAGCGGGGCCAGACCAGACCAGGGGCGCTACGGGGGGGGTAGAGAGAGAGTGGTGGTCACGCCCGGAGCCGGATCCGCCTCCGAGGCGGAATGCCCACCCGGCCCCTACCCTCTTGTGTTTGGTTGCCGCGGTCGCAGTCCGCGCCTTTGGGGGGGGGGGGGGGTACTGTCACGCCCTGGCTCTGGGGACTCTTATATGTTGAGCCAGGGTGTGGATTTTCTGTGTTATTTTCTATGTTTTGTTCTAGTTTGTGTATTTCTATGTTGGCCAGGGTGGTTCCCAATCAGAGGCAGCTGTAGCTTGTTGTCTCTGATTGGGGACCATACTTAGGCAGCCTGTTTGGCACTGTTTATTGTGGGATCTTGTTCCGGAAGGTTTGTGTTCAACCCAGGACATCACGTATCGTTTGTTTTGTTGTTTTGGTTCGTGTTGTGTACTGCAATAAAAGAATGTACGCATATCACGCTGCGCCTTGTTCCGCTTCATCTAACGACGATCGTGACAGCATCCCTGCTCATCCCTACTGCCTCTGATTTGGTGGACTCACTAAACACAAATGCTTCATTTGTAAGTGATGTCTAAGTATTGGAGTGTGCCCCTGACTATCCGTAAATAAAAAGAAAAAAAGAAAATCATGCCGTCTGGTTTGCTTAATAAAAGGAATTTGAAATTATTTATACTTTTATTTTTGATCCTTAAGTATATTTTTTAAAATTACATTTAACTTTTGATAACTAAATATATTTAAAATCAAATACTTTTAGACTTTTACTCAAGTAGTATTTTACTGGGTGACTTTCGCTTTTACCGGAGTCATTTTCTATTAAGGTATCTTTACTTTTACTCAAGTATGACAATTGTGTACTTTTTCCACCACTGCTGCTTTTTGATGGGAGCACTTCTGGTGTTAAAGCATCCAATGTTCCTCTCTAACCAATAGGAAGCATTTAAAAAGAAAAATAATGCTGCCGTTTGTGTCTTACAGTATTGTAAAAGTTTATGGTAATTCTTGCATTTATTTAGATAATGATAACATTAGCATACACTGTAAAATTGAGTCAACGTACAATTGTAAAGGCAATTGTAAGGCAACCATCTGCAATAGGATTTTCACACAAACTTTTTGTTGCGAGTTTTTGCTGAGCAAACTCACAATCCTATTGCAGCTGGTTGCCTTTTTTTTTTTTTTTACAGTTTAGCTTTGTAACGTAGCCCAATGTAATCAATAGCTAATCTTTGTACTAGGTGGCGCTCACTCACTCTCCAGTTCCTGGCTGGCCTTGACACAGTCCAGCACCACACGGTGGTAGGTGGATGGGCTGGACCAGAGCATGTCAGCAGCTTCGGGGTTCACCGCTCCCTCCAGGACTGGGTTGGACAGCATGGTCTAGAGGGGACATAGGAGAGGAGACCATACAGAGACTTGATATTACTACACTACTACTATGGGGTCTATGAACACTGCAAGTGGCAGGGCTTTTTTAAAACGAGTATGTAATAGTTCTATCTTTATCACAATAGACTAACAATTGCACCAAATACTGCAACAAAATTAAACTAAATGCAGTCTAATTTATTAAATATACAGACAACAACATTGCAATTAAAATGTTGATAAAAGATAATCCTGCAAATTCCTTCAGGCCCTAGTTACTGTCGCTACTCTATATAAAGTGACTGGTTATATGGAAGGGCTGTATCCAACCTGGACTCTGGGGTAGACATTACATAGTAAATGTAAATCCGGGACACTCCAAATAGTACGATACCAATTAGTATGATATGTTACGTTTCGTATGGTATTCATTTGTGGATGTCCATCATCCATTTCATATGATATGTTACGAATTACAATTTGTATAATATGTTAGCAATTGCAATTCCTAAAATATGTTATGAATTTGCGCTAATTTGTTGTGGCTAACGTTAGCTAGGTGGCTAGGTGACTAATGCTAACGTTAACTAGGGTAGGGGTTAAGGTTAGGGTTAAAGTTAAGAATTAGGTTAAAGGGTTAAGGTTAGGGTTAGGGGAAGGGTTAGCTAACATGCTAAGAAGTTGCAAAGTAGCTAACAAGTAGTAAGTAGTTACAAAGTAGCTAATTCACTAAAATGCGTAAGTTGTCCGTGATGAGATTTAAACATGCAACCTTTGGGTTGCTAGACGACGTGTTATACGCCCACCGATCTGTTCCGACCAACCACCCTACTTTCATTTTAGCCTTAAGTAACCTTCTGTCTTACGTAACCATACCAAACATAACATAACCATATAAGTGTCCTTTGCGTTTACTATGTTACGTCTAGTCTATGAGACCAGGCTGCTGTATCTCAAAATGTGCAGTAACGTGAGTGCCAACCTGGATGCTGAGAAGAATACTGCTGATTGAGATGCTGGGGTTCCACTCGCTGTCCAGGCAGGGGATACATGGGCTACCTGTGTCCTTGTCCACTTCAGTCACAACAGACATGTACAGGGTGAAATGAAACACTTTTCCTTTTTATGACACTATTATGGCAATAGATATTGTCGGGAACTCACCATTGGGGTGGAAAGGGATGGCGTTGAACTCGACAGTTGGAGGGACAGAGTTGTAAGCCTCACTGAAATGCAATGTCAGCAGCAAAACAGCACCTTATAGAACAGATAGATTTGAAAACGAATTTGCTTTTTTTTTCTTCTTTTTTTAATGATTTTGGTAGTTCAGACACCAAGCCCTAAATGTAGACACCATGTAATCATCGTCACTAGCTGATCATCATCATCAATATTATTTTGTGGATGCTGAACACTTCATGGCCATATCACACCTTCCCACAAAGTGTCCTTCAGTCCCTCCACTTTAGCCTCCCATTCAAGCAGGCTGTCACTTACTGGCTTGGCCTCCAATCCCTTGTCCAAAAAAAAGAAATAAAAACTTTCAGCGCTTCACTGGTTATTTGAAGGTGACATGAATACACACTTGTTTCCTGTGAGAGATTTCTTCTTATGAGCACACACAAGTGGAATGACCTAATATCTTAAGATATGATGGATACATAAAAATATAGTAAAAACTCACTTTTAGATCCGCTGTCTGCAGTTTGAGGTATTGTTTTCCCAGCAAGAAGTGAGAGTGGGTGTGCATCATTCACTCGGTTCTTCACAACTTCACAATGGTATGTGCGAATATTTCATACAACAAACGCATGCTTTCATAGTCTGAAATGATAAAATATTACACTGGCGCAACGCACAGACATATTTTTTTTTCAAGAGAACAATGGAGCGAGGTGATGTAATGTTTCGAAGCTGTTGTCAAGCAACATGTCTGTCAATTTGGTGGCAAGAACAGCTTTGTATGGAGCCAATTATAGTGTCGCTATAACAAGCTCCATCTTAAAGGAGCAATCTGCGATTCTACATCCATGTTTTGACTTTTAAATTAATGATATATAGCCATTGATTCTTGAAGAATATAACTTATGAATGCCTCATGCCATTAGTTCAACTGTCTAACCCCATCAGAATCCAAAACATAATCTTGTTTTACTTCATTGTTTATAAACATCGTAATTGTAAAAACACTGTATAGCTTCACACATAACTTAAGCTATTATTTTGATCTTATGGCTGGTCAGTCCTTGCATCTGTAGTTCTGTCTATGAATTTGAGAGTGGTTACATTTCCCTAAGCCGTTTATCTAAAAAGTTGGCGTGGTGTAGCATCGTTGTTGTTTGAACTGCAGGTTGCCACTTTAAATCACATTATATGAACACAGAATATATAAATTTTCCTGTTTGGGATGCATTTTTCACTTGTTTCATTTTGATTATATAATTATTTAGGTCACTCATTAGGCTACCCATTTATGGAAGAATGTCTCTTCTTTATACCTTGCAGGATTTGACTAATGAAAACAACAACTAAATACGAAGTTGATCATGTTTTATTTTTGGTACAATTCACTCTTGCTCAATTTGAAGCTGAGTGGTGAGTGTTTTGAATTGGGGGTAATCTGAAAGTACAAAATCGAACAAAGATGCTTTTGATAGAGGGTGAAAGGGCCATCTAAGTGATGGTAGGATGGGGGATAGACAGTGTAGTTTGAGTATTTTATTAGGAAGGGGCAGGGGGTGGTAAGGGACAATCATGTGATGACTGATGGGCCACTGCGGCCTGTCCTCTCATGAAGCTGTGAGACCTTCAGGGCTATGGTAACCAGGGGGGCCAACATCACCTGGCACACACACACACACACACACACACAGACATTAGGTTATACACTAGTATGTAGCTACATGCACATGTTCTATGATGATATTCTTAGAAACACCACCGTTTGGTCAGTGAGATCTAATCTCTGAATCATCCTTTGTCTGATGTAAGACTTACCTGTGGATCCTGGAAGATCTTGTTGGGGTCTGTCTCGTAGCTGTCGATGTAGACCTGAACTGTCGCCCCCGTACTCCCTGTTCCACTGAGCCTGTAGATGACCCGGGAGCCGTCTGTCAATATTATCCTCAGGCCCTGCAGATAGAGAGAGGAGATTAGCCAGTTAAATAAAGTATTGGAGACTCCTACAGTAGCTACAGAAGTTGATATCATCCTTATATCCAATTAATCCAAAGTGACATGCATGTCCTGTTCAGTGAGCACGCCGAAACAGCCACCCCAATTCCCCACCTGGTTTCTGGAGATGCGCCCATCTACGGGGTCAGTGTATTCAAAGTTGTCGGCCCTCTCCACCTGGTAGAGCTTCTCCCCCACTGCGAACCTCTGGCCTACGAAGCCCTTCTCCAGCATCATCAGCTCCAGATCCTCCATCATCTGAACGGCTGTATCCAGGTCGACTTCCTCATAGTCATACCTGCCCAAGACAGCACAGCAGAAGATGAAACCAGGAGCTTTGGCTGCATTGCTCGCGTGCCTCTTTGTTTCTGCAGCCAACTCCTTTGTAATTTGTTCAAGCAGGAACAGGCTATTGGCTGCAAGGCACTTTGCTTTCCAGGCATAGTGTCTATTTGACTTAATTTCCAGCTTGCTATACAACTCAAGGTTTCACTCAGACTTCAGCACTAGCCTGCCCTTCTACAACTCCCTGGCCCTGAGAAAGTCTGTGGGGATTCAGAAATATGTTCTCCAATTATATGCTTTGTGATTCACACTGTCCATTGCTCACCTGGTAAAGAAGTTTCTGCCAAACTTCTGCCAGTGGTCCTTCATGATGTCCTCCACACTCTGCTTCCTCGCTGCCAGGATGGACAGCCATGCCAGCACGGCCCAAAGTCCATCCTTCTCACGGATATGGTCAGCACCTGAAATGATAGAAACAGTATAGGTTTGCTTGAGGTTCTTGCGGTGTTAGCCACCTTTTCTTGTAACTAGTTCCTGACATTTGGACTCACTGATGAGCTACCTGTGCCGAAACTCTCTTCTCCGCACAGGGACAGCCTGCCTGCGTCCATCAGGTTGCCAAAGAACTTCCACCCCGTGGGGGTCTCGTAGAGTTCAATCTTTGTTGCTCTGGCCACACTACGAAATACGGAGAAATAGGGGGATATAGTCATTTTGTTATTTTGGTGATCTTACATGATTACGGTTTATGATCATTCTGTACATTCAACCTTACAGTGTCCACAAGTTTGTTATTCATTCATTCATTGAGACAGGATGAAATGCAGTAATGGTCAATGTCACATTTTCTCATTGGATAGTGCCAACACTTATTATTATAATGTAATTATTTATTATATAATTTAATTTAATTATTATAATGCATTACGTAAATTTAAAATATTTTTTATTTAAATTAAAAAATATTATTGTTTTTTAAAATTGTTTTTTAAAATCATTATTTTTATTTACATTTAAATTACTTTTTATTTAAATAAAAAATGTCTCATTGGATAATGCCAATACTTATTATTATAATGCAATTATTTATTATATAATTGAATGTAATTATTATAAGGCCTTACTTGTCCAGAGCAGCGCTGGTGGGCATACTGCGGGCGTAACCTCTCACCCCTGTGTGCTGGAAGTAGGGGATGCTGAAGACATTGGCAGCGATGACAGCCACAGAGTCTGAGGGGTTGACGAAAAAGCCATGCTTACCCAGGATCATGTTACGGTCCTAGGAAACCAGGCAGGGGTTAGAGGTCAGAGGGTGTTGGCAACATCTAAATACAATTCAAAGCATCCAACCCCAAACCTTAAAGTTGGGATTGAAGTCTTCAGCCTGTCTGGGATGCGTAAAGAACGTCACTGATGTTTATTGTACCTTGATGGGTACTATTTTAACATTTCCTTTTAGAAATAGTCTTGGATGAAATATGACTAAGATAAATAAATATAGTGTATCAGTAGATTCGCAGTTGTTGTGTCAGCTTAGCCTAGTGTAAATCTTTAAGGTTTGGGGTTGGATGCTTTGAATTTGCCAAACATTTGCCACTTTGATATATATATATAAAATATATAAATGACAAATTCACGAATTAAAGATAATTACTTACAATGGTGATCATTATTAAAAAGACTGTTCAATTATTGGTTGATTGAACACTCACTCCGTCACCATCAAAGGCAGCTCCAAAATCGTGCTGGCCACTCTTCATGGTCTCAACCAGGTCGGCTGCATAGGTGAGGTTGGGGTCAGGGTGCTGACCCCCAAAGTCTTGCAAGGGGACACAGTTAATGGCGGAGTTAGCAGGAGAGCCCAGCTCTTCACACAGTATCCTCTTCACATAGGGACCTACCACTGAGGATTAAACAGAGGTACACAGGGAAGGAGAGAGGGAGGGAGGGAGGGAGGGAGGGAGGGAGGAGGGAGGGAGGGAGGGAGGGAGGGAGGGAGGGAGGGAGGGAGGGAGGGAGGGAGGGAGGGAGGGAGGGAGGGGAGGGAGGGAGGGAGGGAGGGAGGGAGGGATAGAGTTTAATGATGAACAGGTTGATGGGACAAGTGCCATGGACAGAGGTATTAAGGGACAGGATTAGAGAAGTAGAGAATTACATAATTTGAATTAGAGTCATCTCCAGTACCCAACTGTGGCTGTTGAAAGAGACTAGCATTAGAGAAATCTCTCAGTCTTTGAGAGAGAAGTTCAGAGAAACTGGGTCGGGTTCTGTGGGTTATTGGATAGGGAGTGAGGGTTAGGGTGAAGACTTGGCAAAGACTTTGAGGGTTTCATAGTGATAGAATGACTGCGATGGAGACATTTGGTAAACCATAATGAGAGAGATTGTTAAGAATTGGAAGGAAATATGAATAGACAGCTGAAATACTATCCTTTTTCTTCATGGATTATTTGACCCTTACCCCAGTCCCGTGAAAACATTTGCCAAGTGCACCACCGTTAACCTACATTTTAGATACCAGAATATCCAATTACTCATCATAATCATAACTTTGATCTCTCATTTTCAGAAGCTTTGAAGTCAGATTAACAAGGCCACATCCTTGTGTTGACCTCCCGATTGCTCAAAGCCACATAAGCATGAACTTCATCTTGGAGAGAGAGGGAGCAGGCATGAACGTGGAACCTTGTTAAAATTCCATTAATGTCAAGATCTTCTGCAATCGAAAGACACTTTCCTGTGCAAAGGGGGGGTCCAGCCTTTGGTTTCAGTGTTATCACTGGTGTTCAGCGGGGTGGCAGATAGCCTAGCGGTTAAGAGTGTTGCTGGTTCAAATCCCTGAGCCGACTGGGTGAAAATCTGTCAATGTTCCCTTGAGCAATGCACTTAACCCTAATTGCTCTGGATAAGTGTAAATGTTATCACTGGGGAGCTCCTGGAAATGGTTCTAGGAACAGCTTGAGTTGAGAGGTTGTAGCAGACAGTTTCTGTAACCCCCCTCTCTCCTGAAAGACTGGATCATGTAACGGATAGTTGGATACAACAGCTGAATTCTCAACTGGGCTGCTGCTCTCACAAATTCTGCTCTGCTCATCTTTACGGTGGCACTGTGTGAGATTAGATTAAACCTAAACTGGATATCAACATCTGGATATCAACGTTGTCCGGGTTTGGCCGGGGTAGGCCGTCATTGTAAATAAGAATTTGTTCTTAACTGACTTGCCTAGTTAAATAAAGGTTAAATAAAAAACAACAACAACAACAAAAAAATCTGCGCTATATGTTCTGTACTGTACATCTGAATAGAGCAGCCTTCTTCTTACCTCCTAATCTTACAGAGCCAGGCGAGTGGGTCTGTAAATACTGCATATACTCCAACTACACGTTGTAGCTGGAAAGTCTGGCACGATAGATTACTAACCTCCATGCATGGCGTCTAGACGGATATTGATGTGGTTCTCCCCAGACAACAGCTCCTTCAGTGCGGCAAAGTCAAAGATGTTCCTCAGCATGTTGGCATAAGACTCCACCGAGTCCACTATCTCCACTGTGAGAAGACAAAGAATCCCTTCAGTTGCCCATCTCAGAAAACAAAGTAGGGAAACAGTTCAAATAATGAAGATAGGGGCAATGTTCTGTGGCCAGATTCAATCAAACCAGAACCTATGCTGTTAAAAAGTCACATTGATCTTGCACTGCAAACATGGAATGTCATGGTTTTATTCGTTTTTCTATAGAGCAGGTTTTATTGAATTCTAGCCTAAGTATTCTATTGCCTACTCTAAAACTGCCAACAAGGAATTCAGTTTATTTCCTTCTATTCAAACATCAGGTACATGTCTACTTCTCTAGAACTCTTGCCAGGTTTATGAGCGATGTGTTTGTGCTCACCTGTGAAGGGTTTGAACTTGTTCTCCAGGTCAAACATCTGTTTTCCCGGGGTAGCCAAGTTTACCCGGAGCTCTGGGCAGATGGCATACTCCTCTATGGTTCTGCTGATCTGGAAGATTTTGTTGGTGACCGCCTCCTGAGCTGGACCTGGGTTGGTTCAAACAGAAGCAAGACTTCATGTCATGTGTTACACAAGGGCACTCATTTGTGTTGATCTTAATTGTGCTGCTCTAGTCTATTAAATTGTGCTGGTGAAGTCACCAATTATTGATATAGAATGACATTGTATCAAAAGTGTCAAATATCTGCATCACTGAGCATGATACTTGTGGGAAATGTCTCTATCTTATCTTGTAACACTCTTGGCTAACATCCTTTCCTCCTGTCCCTTATTCTCTAGTTACAGTACCTCCATTAGCAGTGTTGAACTTGATGCCAAAGTCTCCGTTGGGTCCCCCGGGGTTGTGACTGGCTGTGAGGACGATACCGCCGATGGCCTTGTACTTCCTGATCACACAGGAAACCGCAGGAGTGGACATGATCCCGTGATGACCAATCACGAGCCGGCCGACCTGCCAAGATGACACAGGTCAGGTGTGTGTGTGTGTGTTTTGGCAGCGGTGTCTTAAAGTGGACTTTCAGATTAGTATCTCTGTTGTGGTCGCACATTTTAGTTTTTGAAAAAAGTCACTATGGCTTGGAGTTGTACACATTTTATGACTGAATGTGGATGGTATAGATTACATTTTATTCAATATTCACTTCTGGATTTTAACATGAGAAGTCCATAGGCTATGGTTGCTGGTGGTTATACTTAGCCAACCTAAGTATACTACAGTTATTGTGGCAGAAACACATTGAATCTACTACAGTCACTGTAGTAGTAACTCATTAAATATACTACAGTCATTGTGGTAGAAAGACATTAAATATACTACAGTCACATTAAGTATACTACAGTCACATTAAATATACTACAGTCACATTAAGTGCAGGTGTCATAATTTATAACTCCCCTTTAATCCCCCCCCCCCCCCATCTGTGAATGCATCAGAGGCTCTCTAATTTAAGACTCAGCACTTCAGGGCCACATAAGTGCTGGCAATGGGACAACAACAAAGCTAGTTTAAATACACATCTATTTCAAGACAGTGAGTCCTCAGTTAAGAAAGTTTGCTTTCCAGACCCACTTAGAATAAGGATTCAACAAATGTAATAAATGTGGCATATGTAGACGGTCTTTCTTAAAACATTATGTGATTAAAATATATAAAACAATTTGTTAATTTTGTCCTGGCATATTTTCAGACACCTTTAATCCATTGCTAATGTTTGCATGCCCTGGATAGGCCACGTGGCGTCAGATAGGTAACCCCGTCAATAGGTGACTTGGAACAGTTGATACACAGTCGTCCACATAGTGGCAGGTTACAGTGACAGGTGACACTGACCCCGTTCGCAGCTGCCATCTGAACAATGACCTCGATGGCTGTTTGATTGAAGTAGCGTCCATCTCCCCCGACTACCATCGTGGACCCCTGGCGGTCTCGCAGATCGATGGAGGAATATATACTCTGGACAAAGTTCTGAAGGTAGTTCCTTTTGGACAGGAAGACGAACACCTTCTTCCTCAGACCACTAGTCCCTGGTCTCTGGTCTAGGTAAGGGGCTGTGGGTAGAGTCAGAACTTGCAGTGGACTCTCATCCATCGTTTCAATGTGGTACAAAAAAACGAAAACAAAACACGAGGGGGAACCTGTTGTGTAGATATGATCCCCTGATGGTTGAAACGGTGTACAGGGGTAACGGGAGGGAAAAGCCTTAGCCACTCCCAGTATTTCACGGGCTGGTAGGGGGAAGCTATGGGTCCAAAAATAACCAGGGGGACTAATGTGTGTGCAGAGGCAGATGGTAACTGAAGACGCTCCTTAGTTCACACATGTGCAGGGGGATCACTGTCAGCGCTGTTGTCTCCAGTAAGAGAGGCCCCAAGCACTGATTCAGGGTCCATTTTCATTTGTGATGGTAATACCAAAGACACTACAGTATGGAGATCGGCAGAAACTGCTTCCCCAATAGAAATCACAGATCACGCTTGTAGGCGATGTCATGGCGACGTTAGCTAAGCTCATGCACAGAATCACGTAGTCGGGTCTAACGGTCGTCTCGTGCCGAACTGCGCATGTGCAAGCCGTCAACTGAAAGGCACTCGTTCGATATGAAGTAGTTTTTTTTTTGCGAAAAAATGAAAATGTGTCAGTTTGTCACTTTCACGAGGTTGGAGTAATAACGTGTTCAGCTACTGAAGACATCGGCTCGAATCTACGTTGTGCCTTTAGAGTTCGAGAAAATTAACAACTAAGGAAGAATTTTTCACTTCTCTCATTGACTTGTCAAACCCCAAACCCCGGTCTGGTCTGCCGAGTCTGCTTCCGAAGCGTTCCCCGGAAGTCTCGCAATGTTGCTCCTCTGGGTTTAGAAACTGGTAATACTATCGCGGAGCAGTGTGAAGGGTCAACTTCTTCTCAGAGAGTAGAATGCAACGCTGCCTCCTAGGGCTAATGTGGTCTGTTTTGAGAGGCTAGTGTATCATCCCCAAACGTTATGAACGTCGTGACCTACCTTATGCCTTTCAACGTTTCTTGTGACCTTCCAGTCAGACAAAACAATATATATCTAGCCACAAGTCAATTGAAAGCTGCTTTGAGGTCCAAGTGCACTTTTTTGGGAAGAACTACGAGTGCTGTAGTGCACTGTTATTCCATTGTGTCCACTCATTGGCCTGGTAAGAAAAAAATACATTATAGGTCTGATTTCATCAGAGGTCAGTGAGATATGTGATGTTTTTCAGGTCAAGGCTGAACAGGGGAAGACCAAAGGTACCTGTCAGACACTCACCATGTTGTCGTACACGTTTACATAAAGGAGCCAACTTGTTCTAGCCTGGGTACCAGTCTGTTTAGCTAACATTGCGAAACATGACACGAAGTACAAGGAGTGGAATGTTAGCTAAACGGACTGGTACCCAGGCTTAACTTGTTCTGCCAATCGTGATACTCCCATCCCTCGAGTCCATTCAAGACCATTTTGATTGAGTAGTAATAATACTGTATACTGTAATACTTTATATTTACAGGTATAGCTATTAACAGCTACAGCTAGACATTTGGACATAGATAAGCAAATAGACGTTCCAATCTTTCAGCTGAATGACCATGTTGTTGGAACATGGCTGTAGAGCCGGCTAGAAATCATATTATTTGGTCATTTGGACTGTCGTGTTACCGACTGTTGTAGTCTTTTGTGGGTAATTATCCAGAACCACACCAGTAGTCATAAATATGCTTTATTTATTAAAAACAGTATTACAGTACACATGTGCTGAGAGTCAATGTGACTCAGTAAGTGGTGATAACTGCTGTTATTCAGTTGGATGCCTGTGTGCTGTCCATCCAGCTCCTCACCACTTCTTACCTGGTTGTATTCAGACTTAAGATCTGCACGCTTAACTCTCAACTCCTCACCATTTCATACCTGGTTGTATTCAGACTTAAGATCTGCACGCTTAACTCTCAACTCCTCACCATTTCATACCTGGTTGTATTCAGACTTAAGATCTGCACGCTTAACTCAAATTGTTGTGCAAGTCTCCCATTCACATAAAAGAATGATGCACGTTTTGCATATTTACGAGGTTTGTGCGCGGATCTCAGGTATGAATACTGTCCACCATTAATTCATAGTTTACAGTGTGAAATACAGTTACATAGAGGATTCCTCAAATGCATGTAACAATATGAGGATGTTATCGATTAATTTCACCCCAAAATTAGAAGGCTAAACTGAGAAATGTTAGACAATTCATTTGGTTCCTTGTATCCCAAAGACTTTAATGCTGAAGAGGAGAAGCGATTCCTTTTTACACTAGCTATAAGGCAAACTGGGGTTTAGAGACACAGATTCAGAGTCCTATTCAATCAACTTGGTCCGACTATGCAGTCGACAGAAGAGACTCACTAAACTGACATCCTAAATCTCCTTAAAGCCTTGTTGTCAGGGCCTTATCACATATTTTCGCCAAAGGTTGGTCAATGTCTTGTTTCTGTCCATAGGTAAATGTCTTGTGTTTGTTCTGAGCTGAAGTTGCCTGTCTCTGAGGAGGTTGAAATGGAGGTAGCGGCAGGGGTGGAGCGAATGGAGATCTGGGTGGATCGGAGGGAGTAGGAGGCCCCTCGGGTTGGCATCCAATGAATTCCCCTCCTACGCTCTGACCGTCCCTTGGGTCTCACGTGGATGTATTTCCCGTTCAGATTGGTGTCTCCGCAAGCGTTGAACCACCAGCCACCTGCGAAAACCCATCGGATTAGTTGAACTGGATGCTGGTGTAAAAAACAGCAAACTCCATTCAATCTAATGTTCCATTAAATCGAATGCTTCATAAATTAGATTAAACCCTGTCAATAAAGAATTTCATTCAAACAAACCCTGTACTTGAGCCCTACGATACACCATGCATCCATAACATCCTACCCACTCCCCACTACTTTACCTGTGTAGGTGTAGGCACAGTGTGAGTCTTCAAGGTTGTCATTGTCCCTGTCCTTGGTGGAGAACTTCACACCGGTGTGGTTGCTCATTGCGTCAGGCAGATTTCCGGACGCCTGTGAGAGGTGGATTCTATAGTGGGCCTCGGGTCCATCCAGAGAGAAGTTGTACTCGATGAAGCGTTTTCCCTTTTTCCAGTCCTCCAGTTGGATGTTCAGGAAAGATTCACCTTGACTAGCGAGGGAGTGGATCTTCCTCAGGCCCAGCCAGAACTCCCCTGTGACGCAGACCAATCAAAAAGGTTCAGTGCTGAAGCTGTACACACATAACCAGGCATGTGAGGTGATTGGTCTGGTGCGCTGGTCATGGGAAGTACACATTGCACCTCACAACTCGATCACTCACCTTGAAAGTCTCCAAATCCGTTTTCATACTTCTCCCAATTCTGATCGAAATTCACTGACCCATCCTTCCTTCTCTGGATGATAGCAGCCCCTCCATCTGCAGAAAGGAAAGAGGAAATACATTAGTAAACAATGTTTCAGTCCAGTCCAGTGGAGGCTGCTGAGGGGAGAACGGCTCATACTAATGGCTGGAATGGAGTAAATGGAATGGCATCAAACACATGGTTTTCCCGTGTTTGATACCATTCCATTCACTCCATTCCCTCCATTACACTCCATTCCAGCCATTATTATGAGCCGTCCTCCCCTCAGCAGCCTCCAGTGGGAGCATTGGGATCATTGGCGCTACTCGTTGTCTGTCTTACCTTCACCCATGTCACAGTAGACCATGAAGGGCTCAGATTGGTTAGGCTTGATGGCGTACACTCCACTGGCTCTCTCCCCCCTGTTGAATAGCTCACTGCAGTCTGATGAGAGATCTGTGACACAACCATATATACAGTCAATCAACAGCACGTTGCAGTGATTGCTGAAACCTGTTGTTCCTCAAACATTGTGTTTTGTGTGGACCTTGTGTTTTGTAGGGACCCTGAAAGAGTAGCGGCTAATGGGAATACAAAATAAACAAAATATCATGATCCTTTTAAGCCACCTTACCCGTCATGTCCAAGCTGCCATTGGTGGAGGTGTTGGTCAGATACCCAGCGAGGGTGGGTGTGACAGACTGGAAGTTGTCAGATTGTTTCTCAAAGGTCTCTTGCATGAAAGGGTTGTAGGTGAGCTAAAAATGAGAAGGAATAGTGTTCTTATGGCACAAGCAGTCATTTCTGGCACTCTGCACAATAGTTGTTTTATAGGTTTGAAGCATACACATGAAGCTCTGCTAATAATATTTTAAACCTAACTACAATTTTGTTTTTACACTATTGCCAATTTTAACTTTGCAGCTGGCCCATCTAGCGGAAATCGCTCGGTTCTGCCTCCAGGGCAAGATTCATGACAAAAAAAACGTCAACCTGCTGAATAATCAAAGTGGATGAGGTGAGATTCACCCAAAGCGCTTTGAGCATCTGGTGATATATAAATCCAATTAATGATCATTATTATAATGGATTGAACATAAAAATGTAGTCATGACTGGAAGACTGTAAGGCTCAAGCTACATAATTTGTTGTACAATAACTGTAACTACCTTCATCTCCAGAGATTTCATCTTGCTCCTCTGGTGGTCGAGCTGGTCGCTCTGCTCTCTCACAGCCTTCAGCAGCTCACTGATACTCCTCTCCTGGGTGTGGATCACATCCTGAGGGACACACGATGGGACAGGGATGGGTAATTTCACCAGACATTACTATTTATCCTTCTAGGGTTCAAAAGTTGTATCTGGTACTATAGTGGTGTTACTCTTCTAAAAATGGAGTAGGCTAATCCCTAGAACCAAAGGTGACTTTGGTCAGCGTATCTTCTTGAGGTTTGTTGAAGTGTCTGAAAACCTTGTAAAATGTCCCCATAAACCTTACCTTGTTTTTGGTATCTTACCACACCAGTATTCTACATGGACATTGCAGTGAGTTTTGGGAGAATCTTAATCAGCTTTAACACTATGTTCAACTCAAAACAGCATTTCCCCCCATGGGTTAAGGTCAGGTTGGAGTGGCTCACCTTCAGTGAGTCGATCTCAGCCAGCTGCTCAGCAGGCACCAGTCCCTGAGACAGGCCGCTCAGTTTCTCCTCCAGCCCTCCCACCTTGCTCTGAAGCTGGCTACGCTCCTGCAGGATGCTCTCCACCTTGGAATTGATCTCCAGTGACAGGTTCCGTATCTCCTCGTTGTTGGCCTTGAGCACCACAGTGGTCTGCTTCAGCTCCTCCTCTTCCTCCTTGATCTCGCTGGCCAGCACAGACAGCTGGTTGAAGGAGCTGTCGAAGATGTTGAGTTTCTGGAAGATGTCGTTGATCTGGCCCTTGGTCTTATGGACGAAGTCCCTGAGGCTTTGGCCGAGCTGGAGGAGACCGTTGGCCAGGAGACGCACGTCGTCCAGAGCGGCGAAGCGGGAGCGGGTTTCGACGGCGGGAACCTGAGGGAGGGGAGAGTCTTTGGACATGGACTCCTCCTTGGTGCAGAGGACCAAGGGCCAAGAAGCCACAAGAACGAACAGAAAGGTTAGCATTAGCTTCATGATGTTGTTTGTTTCTGTCTTGAGACCTTCAAGATGTTGGTAGTGAGCTGGCCGGCCGCTTGAGTCCCCTCTTCCCTTGAAAAGACACCACAGGACAGAGAGCTAGTAAACTATATAGGCTGCCTGAGATGAGGTTGATTATTAACTTACTCAGTCTCCACTGAATTTACCTCTACAAATATGGATGCAACGTTCACAAGTCCAATTTACAAAGAGCTTAACTCTTTCATGAGTAGACTTTGTTTGAAATGACTGGAGTCTGACAGTTATTTCAGTGTTCTATTCTGAAATTCAAAAGAAAAGAACTGAGTGGGCAGCTGTGTGTGATGCAATCAATCGGAATGTTCAGGTCAAAACACACTGGTGTGCCAGTCTGGTGCCAGCATCCACCACCAATGCCAATTCCAAAATTGCCACATCCGTGTGCCAGTCGGTGAATCGTCATAGAAGACCGAATAGGCTGTTGTTGTTGGTTCTCAGAAAGCATTTTAAGCAAAGTGCCGAAGTCCAAATATTGTTGGAATAAAGTTCCAAATCCAAATATATCCTGCAGTCTGAACAGCCAAAAAGCACATGGGACATGCGACTTGTGTCTGAATGGTCAAATCTGATTTATTTGCCCTCAAGTGGTTTTTAGACTGTTATTTGGCATATCTTGTTGCTTGCTAGCTACTCTGTTGACAGTTATGACAAGAACATGTGGTAGCTAACTAACTTGTTAATTACCTCCCGAGTGGCGCAGTGGTCTAAGGCACTGCATCGCAGTGCTAGCTGTGCCACTAGAGATCCTGGTTCGAATCCAGGCTCTGCTGTAGCCGGCCGCAACCGGGAGACCAATGGGGCGGCGCACAATTCGTCCAGGGTAGGGGAGGGAATGGCCGGCAGGGAGGTAGAGCATGGTGTTTGCAACGCCAGGGTTGTGGGTTCGATTCCCACGGGGTGCCAGTATGAAAAAAAAAAGAATAATGTATGCACTAACTGTAAGTCGCTCTGGATAAGAGCGTCTGCTAAATGACGTAGATGTTAATTGTTTATTAGCAAATGTGCTAGAAAGCTAAATAGCTATCTAGTTGACTGCTGTGGCTAGCCAAAAAGGACTTGTTTTGAAAGCTGGATAATCGTGTTATCCTTTGAGGCTTTAATAAAAGTGTTCTTACGCTACGATTTTGAACATTCAAAGCAACTGGGAAACGCCCATGGCAGGCATTGTTGTCACCTTAGCTTGTTACATAACTTTTGAGTGAAAGGAAGCACAAGCACCACCACCAATCAGCCTACACCACTGTGCACACACACCCGTCGTTACTATGACAGCTAGCGTAGCCATGTCAGTAAATGACTGCTGTCTGAAAACGTGTAGCTTGCTGTTTGGACAGTCAGTATTCCAAAATGGATTTGAAAAACTAAACTGATTTGAGGCCTGCAGTGTGTACAAGGCATATGACCTAGAGCAGGGCTCCAACCCTGTTCCTGGAGAGCTACCCTCCTGTAGGATTTCACTCAAACCCCAGTTGTAACTAACCTGGTTCAGTTTATCAACCAGCTAAATATTAGAATTAGTTGCGCTAGATTAGGATTGGAGTGAAAACCTACAGGACGGTAGCTCTCCAGGAACAGGGTTGGAGTAAAAACCTACAGGACGGTAGCTCTCCAGGAACAGGGTTGGAGTAAAAACCTACAGGACGGTAGCACTCCAGGAACAGGGTTGGAGTAAAAACCTACAGGACGGTAGCTCTCCAGGAACAGGGTTGGAGTGAAAACCTACAGGACGGTAGCTCTCCAGGAACAGGGTTGGAGTGAAAACCTACAGAACGGTAGCTCTCCAGGAACAGGGTTGGAGTGAAAACCTACAGGACGGTAGCTCTCCAGGAACAGGGTTGGAGTGAAAACCTACAGAACGGTAGCTCTCCAGGAACAGGGTTGGAGTTAAAACCTACAGGACGGTAGGTCTCCAGGAACAGGGTTGGAGTGAAAACCTACAGAACGGTAGCTTTCCAGGAACAGGGTTGGAGTGAAAACCTACAGAACGGTAGCTCTCCAGGAACAGGGTTGGAGAGCCCTGACCTGCGAAGAGACACACACGCACACACTCTAATGCACACACTCTACACACAAACACATTGTAATATTGTAATGTTGTAGTATTGTATATTGTACATTTGTAATAAGAGAGTAATAATGTAATTGTCTTGTTTGATGTTATTGTTTTATTGATGATGTAGGCTTTGTTGTGATGTCATTGTTTTATTCCTGTAATGGGGTCTTAATAAATACTAAAGTAAACTTTTTAATCAGGCCATGGGTCTCTAGTGGCAGGTCTGTTTGTCTCTCAGTGAAACAGTTACTAATGAGGCTGAGTTATTTTTTAAGTTCCTAGTAATAGTTCCTAGTAAATTTAAGATTACCAAGTTTACATATTGTATTGATTAGGTAACATGAGCCACCACACTTTGCAATGTTTTGTTTAAACTGTGTTTTACCTGACAAAAAGTCAATGATGTAACCAAGGTTGGTAAAACTGAATATATGTAAATATTTTCATGGCAGCCCTCTGCAATGACAGAGTGTATGGAATACTCACTGACATCCTAAATGATAATAGGCCTTCATACACTTCATGACCAAAAGTATGTGGACACCTGCTCGTCAAACATCTCATTCCAAATTCATGGGCATTAATATGGAGTTGGTCCCTCCTTTGCTGCTATAACAGCCTCCACTCTTCTGGGAAGGCTTTCCACTAGATGTTGGAACATTGCTTCCATTCAGTCACAAGAGCATTAGTGAGGTCGGACACTGATGTTGGGCGATTAGGCCTGGCTCGCAGTCGACTTTCCAATTCATCCCAAAGGTGTTCGATAGGGTTGTGGTTCTGTGCAGGCCAGTCAAGTTCTTCCACACCGATCTCGACAAACCATTTCTGTATGGACCTCGCTTTGTGCACAGGGGCATTGTCATGCTGAAACAGGAAAAGACCTTCCCCTAACTGTTGCCACAAAGTTGGAAGCACAGAATCGTCTAGAATGTCATTTTATGCTGTAGCGTTAAGATTTCCCTTCACTGGAACTAAGGGGCCTAGCCCGAACCATGAAAAACAGCCCCTGACCATTATACCTCCTCCACCAAACTTTACAGTTGGCACTATGCATTCGGGCAGGTAGCGTTCTTCTGGCATCTGCCAAACCCAGATTTATCTGTCAGACTGCCAGATGGTGAAGCGGGATTCATCACTCCAGAGAACGTGTTTCCACTGCTCCAGAGTCCAATGGTGGTGAGCTTTACACCACTCCAGCCGAAGCTTGGCATTGCGCATGGTGATCTTAGGCTTGTGTGCGGCTGTTCAGCCATGGAAACCCATTTCATGAAGCTCCCGACGAACAGTTCTTGTGCTGACGTTGTTTGCAGAGGCAGTTTGGAACTCAGTAGTGAGAGGACAGATCTACACGCTACGCGCTTCAGCATTTGGCCATCCCGTTCTGTGAGCTTGTGTGGCCTACCACTTCGCTGCTGAGTCATTGTTGTTCGTAGACATTTCCACTTCACAATAACAGCACTTACAGTTGACCGGGGCAGCTCTAGCAGGGCAGAAATTTGACGAACTGACTTGTTGGAAAGGTGGCATCCTATGACGGTGCCACGTTGAAAGTCACTGAGCTCTTTAGTAAGGCCATTCTACTGCTAATGTTTGTCTATGGAGATTGCATGGCTGTGTGCTCGATTTTATACACCTGTCAGCAACGAGTGTGGCTGATATAGCCGAATCCACTAATTTGAAGGGGTGTTCACATACTTTTGTATATATAGTGTATTTGCAAGCAATAATGGATCTATATGTCAAGAGGCGCGATCAATTCAGCTGAAATTCTTGTAAATTCAGGAATTAAATCACACGCCCTTGAAAAACTCTAGCTCCAACAGATGATTAAAACATCGGTCAGGTCATACATCTCTATCGTGTCTAGTAAGTTAATACATGCCATCATCTGCAGAAAAAAACAAGTTTGCACAGCTAGGATTACATCCTGGGCTAGTTCTACTCTAGAAAATAGGATAGTCATTCCTACTGATACAGCAGATACTGCTACCTGTATAGTAGTGCTGATGTGATTTTGATCCATACAACCTCTATACAGTACAACCTATATACAACCTATATACAACTCTGATGCAACATAAGATCTGCCAGTGCCACAGCTCTGTGCTCCAGAGGTCCCTCTGTTAAATGTTAACTGATTGGTCCGACATCAAACCCCAGTGTGTGGACACAGCAAACACTGCCCTCACCCCTGTGTTGAACCAGAGGCCCCTGTCTCTGGCCACTCTCTGGACGGGAGAGGGCTCTAACCCTCTATGCGTTGGGGGTGTGTGTGTGTGTGTGTGTGTGTGTGTGTGTGTGTGTGTGTGTGTGTGTGTGTGTGTGTGTGTGTGTGTGTGTGTGTGTGTGTGTGTACGCACATGTTTGCTTGGGGGTATGTGGGTGGGTTTGGGATAGTTTCATGGGGCAGGGCGGAGGAATAAGTTGGAACTGGTCAACAGGAGTAACACATTTCCCTGTTGCCCTACATTTTGCTTGATCACTTCAAACGAAGTACCCGTTAACCTGACAGTGACCGTAAAGGCTAGTTTATAGTCTATGTAAGAAAAACGCAATTAGCTATGCAAAATGACTACGCTGCGTAGTTGCGTCACATTACACTGAGTTCCAGCCAGACTGAGTTACAGACAGAAAGCATTTATGGTAGCAAGAGTAGCTGCTCTTGCATCACATGGGACACATGGTTCCACAACCAAAAGTCAAAAGGCTGTTGGCAGCCATGACTGGAGTTTTTTTAGCATAGGCTGCCAACAGCCTTTTGACTTATGGTTGTGGAACCATGTGTCCCATGTGATGCAAGAGCAGCTACTCTTGCTACCATAAATGCTTTCTGTCTGTAGCTTACATTTATATTTTAGTCATTTAGCAGACGCTCTTACCCAGAGCGACTTACAGGAGCAATTAGGGTTAAGTGCCTTGCTCAAGGGCACATCGACAGATTTTTCACCTAGTCGGCTCGGGGATTAGAACCAGCGACCTTTCGGTTCCTGGCACAACGCTCTTAACCACTACGCTCAGTCTGGCTGTAACGCAGCGTAGTCATTTTGCAGCTAATTGCATTCTTGCATTGTGAGCTTTATTTACGTAGACAATAAATTCGGCTTTAGAACTGTCTCATGGAGGAAAATCTGATTTGACCAATTGAATTTAAAACTCTCATTTGTATTTGAAGATTCAGTTAAAGATTCAGTAAGATAAAGTTTAATCTGGCACACGCTTGACAGTCGATAACTGGTTTCCCTTGAACTGTCTGCGGCCAGGCATGCTATATTAGTCTACAGTGGCGTTTTATAATTGACTAGTCAAACAGTTTTGCCAGACAAGACATTTCCAGTAGACCTAGATCGCTAATCAAACCAAAGCCAATGTGTGTTTGAGCAATCGGTAAATCACGTTTTAAGCCCAACCACCAATGAATGTCACATTTCTGTCCTCGCTGTCAATCACCCCCTATAACCTTTAGCTTTATCATGTTTCTGTCCATGTGATCTGTGTAGCAGACCTGGGTTAACATTTGATTTAGATTTTTTTTCTAATACTTGTTTGATTAAATCTATAGTGCCAGATGGGTGGGGTTTGCACATTTGGGACTATTACATTGGAATTAAGTGCCACTTAAGTATTTGAAAGAAACAAATACTGTATTGAACCCAGGTCTGATGTGTAGATCATCAAATGTTGGTTGTGGAGCATATTTAAATGGGTGTCACTTTGTCACCGCAAGACCCAAAAGCCCCACCATATTCTGTGAGTTATTCTGTGAGTTATTGGATTATGGCTTTAAAATATGACGACTCATAACTCACATGTCATAGTCAAACTTTCAGGGCCAGATACTGCATCGTCATTGTCCCTGAGTCAACGCCCTACCTCATTCACAGTGAATTATGGCTTTCAGCATCGCTTGACATTCAACACCGGGAGATTTATCTAGCAGTAAGCTATGACACTACCTAAGGCTCACAGTCGCACAGACATTGACTCTACTGACTAACTTGAAATCTTGGTAATACCAGCTAGCAAGATAACCTTTTTGCTCCCAATACGGTAAGGTACATTTTGGTAGTGGGGCTTGTCCAATATGAGAGGACCAAAATATTTTATGTAACATAATTCATATAATATTGTAATATAACATAATCATATATTTATAATTGTGTATGTAAAAATGCGTGAGGAAAATGGAAAGGATACATAGAGACAAGGAAATATGGAATGTATTTGATCCATGACATACAGTATATTCACAGGTACAGGACTTCATATGAAATTGCTCAATAACAGTACTGACTAAACTGCATGAACTTTTGCAGTAAAGTAGAATCGTTACTATATTAACTGTTTGAATAGCGCAACACATACTGTATCTACAGGTAATCCTTCTGTGGGTGTGGATTCTAGTAAGTGAAGTTGTGATTGGTCCTTCTTGCTGAAAGAGGCCAGCTGAGTTTGAGGTCTGTGAACTCTCGATCAAGGGGAGGCCTCCGCATCATAGAGGACTATACCAACACTGTCAATAGTAACCAATAACCACACTGACCTACAGTAGCATTGAGTTACATAATGCACATCAAATTAGGAGTCTGCCATGACTGTAAACTGCAATGGCACATTCCTATGGATTGTGTATCACTTCAATTCAGTCATACTTAGATTAACATATTTCCTACTTAGATTTAACATATTTTCAGTTTTGCACATTGCACAACACTACTGATACTGAGTAAATGTAACAAACTCTCCCGGGTTTGGAACGTTACAACAACATATCACAGTAAGACTTCAACTTAAAGCCTCATACATGCTTAAAACACGTTATACAGCATTATATCGGAAAGCTATAGGTACTGTCACCAATATCAAATGTGCACCTAATAAAAGCACCAATTGGAGATCTCCTAAACCTTTATGTGATGATCACCTTTCACCACTAGAGGGCTTTATTGACAAATGAACAATATAGGCATTGGGGAAAGTTGAGATGGAACAGATTTTAGATTATGTTTTTTATTGTCACAGTGAAATGTATTGTTTTACAGGGTCAGCCATAGTAGTATGACAACCTTGGAACAAATTAGGGTTAAGTGCCTTGCTCAGGGGCACATCTACAGATATATATATTTTTTAAATCGTGTCCACTTGAGTATTTGAACCAGTGTCCTGTCGGTAACTGGCCCAATGCTCTAACCGCTAGGCTACTTGTCGCCCAACATTCAGTGCATGTCCCAAAGACTTAGAACAAGGATTTATAAAGGTAAAAACAAACATCTACATGATTTGCTGTCTTGGTACAAATCAAAAGATCTTCAAATCAAAAATCAAAATCGAATCAAATCAAACTTTATTTGTCACACGCCGAATACAACATGTGTAGACCTTACCGTGAAATGGCTACTTACGAGCCCTTAACCAACAATGCAGTTCAAAATATTTACTAAATAAACTAAAGTAAAACAATAAAATAACAGTAACGAGGCTATATACAGGGGGTACCGGTACCGAGTCAATGTTCGGGGGTACAGGTTAGTCAAGGTAATTTGTATATGTAGGTAGGGGTAAAGTGACTATACATAGATAATAAACAGCTAGCAGCAGCAGTGTAAAAACAAAAGGGTCAATGTAAATAGTCCTGGTGGCCTTTTGATTAATTGTTCAGCAGTCTTATGGCTTGGGGGTAGAAGCTGTTAAGGAGCCTTTTGGACCTAGACTTGGCGCTCCAGTACCGCTTGGCGTGCGGTAGCAGAGAGAACAGTCTATGACTTGGGTGACTGGAGTCTGACAATTTTTGGAGCCTTCCTCTGACACCGCCTGGTATAGAGGTCCTGGATGGCAGGAAGCTTGGCCCCAGTGATGTACTTGGCCGTATGCACTACCTTCTGTAGCGCCTTACGGTCGGATGCTGAGCAGTTGCCATACCAGGTATGCCTTTCCTTGCTCTTAGACCTTATTTTACCACAGTAAAGTAACGGTAACGCTTCCCTTTATACTGTAGCTGCCCAGACCAGCAGGGGTTGACTGGGACCAGAAATCGGTCCGGGTATTTTTAACACACCGGCCCATTTTTCTCCTTGAGGCTCCCATTATTAGCCACATAATGATAATTTTGCACAAAACTGTAATTTAGACCGGCCCACTGGGCTAAAATGGACCAGCCCATCTGGCATTTGCCCGAACTGCCCAATGGCCAGTCTGTCTCTGCAGACCAGCTATGGCAGCTCAGAGTTTTCTGTTGTGGACACTGCAGTATGTGGTCAGTCAGCAGTGCTTCGGTCCAGTGCTTTTTTTTGCACTCAGAGTTAAACCACAATCCCTTTCGGAGTCAGAGGACTGCGTGTGAAAATGGAAAAGGAGCCTTTCTTTGCTAATTCCTTTTCCATCTGTGTTACAAACATGGTGAAAGTGAAATGCCGTGGTTACAGCTCCGTGGGCATCTCTTTCTGTGTAATGAAATTCAGCAGAATATTGTTTTGTGTAAGTCAATAAAGGTGTGTCGTTAGTTTGCGCACAGACTGCAAAAAAAAAAAGCTCTGGATAAGAGCGTCTGCTAAATGACTAAAATGTAAAAAATGTAAATGTAAACTCGTTTAAGAACAGTATTTCTGTTATAAGATGGTAATTCGTTTTTTTCAGGGTAACAGTTTTCTTCTATTGCTGGGAGGACTATATTTCTCTTGGCCTGAGTAGATTGAGGTGCCATTAGGTGAGTTAAAAAATAAGTGTGTGTGTGTGTAGGAAACACCCCACACAGCCACTGTTAAACACCCTACACATTACCTTCACTGGCTACCTATGGGAGTTTATTTTGAAAACTCACTAACAGCAGCCAGGGTCTCGGGTGAGCTGCTGTCCACTGCTTTGAGTGAGGGACCCCACCTGCCAGCTCCTATTGGGTCGATATCTAATAACGTGGGTGTGGCTGTTCAGTGTGGGCCCCCACCCGCAGTCTAATTGGACAGAGGGAGAAAGGCATGCTCTGAAACCCCTCCCCGCTCTGCTCTTTACGCACAACAACAGCACGGCCTGTGCTATGAAAGGATTCTAAATTTGCCAAGCAGCTCCGGCATCCCATTCTCCCAGATGGTACGTCCCTCTAGGAGACAGACTGACGGACAAGCAGGGCTGGGCTGAGAGAGAGAAGTCACTGGAGAAGTACTGGAACTCAGACTGGAGTGGATCCTCTGACACACTCACATCAGGTTACAGCAGAAAACTCAGAACAAGCCGGGGCAGAGTTGTTAACGGTAAGGGAAAGTTAGACATGGCTGTTTCTTCCATTTCTCTGCTGGTTGATTGTACTATAATAATTGACAGGGTGGATAATAGTTGTATGTTTCTGAATATATGTATGTTGTCCTTAATTGTCTTGAATTAAACATTGGTCATTTTAAACTTAGAGTTGAAATAAGAAGTAGATAGCAAAGGGATATTCAGTAGTCCGAGCTAATCAGGTAAACAGGTAGGACTTGGAGCAGTTACAGTTAGACGTCTGACCATCTGATAGACGTCTGACCATCTGATAGACGTCTGACCATCTGATAGACGTCTGACCATCTGATAGACGTCTGACCATCTGATAGACGTCTGACCATCTGATAGACGTCTGACCATCTGATAGACGTCTGACCATCTGATAGACGTCTGACCATCTGATAGACATCTGACCATCTGATAGACGTCTGACCATCTGATAGACAGTCGACTTTTAGAGATCAGTTGTCTATCACACATTTATTACACCTCCCACACTCACTCACTCACTCACTCACTCACTCACTCACTCACTCACTCACACACTCACTATTTTAGCCTGACCATTTAAAATACCATGCTGTTTTTCTTCCTTACGTGAAAGCCTCACTGGCAGCTGTTTCATCCTATTGGCTTTGGCACTATGTCCTTCTGCGCACGGAGATGAGATTGAGACCCTGTTGCTGTTTTGTTGTTGTTGATTTGATTTGATTTATTTGACCATTTAAACACAATACAACCACACGTGGATACAGAGCAATGCCATTCAAATCATTGACGCTGACACGAAAAGGTAAAAATAAAAATATATTTCCATTGTGGAAATATACACAAGATTATATAATGAAAACAAAATATACACAAGATTATAACATGAAAAGAAAATACATCTCAAATACATTTCATCAATAGGGAGGAAACAGTAGAAGGAATAAAATAGATGACCAAGTTACAGTAAGTTCATTGAAGCAATTATACTTTCTTTAGCCTGTGCAGTTTTAAAGCATTTTGCCCATAAACCATTTCTTAAGGTATGGATTTTATGGATTTCATATGGTTTGGTATGGATGGTACGGATTTTATATGGTTTGGTACACAATTCCATTCCTCTGCACAAGTGTTAAGGAAATAGCTTTTTACAGCCATGCTTATATAGCGCAGCGATCTTCTATTGGCAACACTGGCTCTGGTGTGATGGTCGATGAGAGACTCTAATTAAATTAAAATTAAAATAAATACATTTTAGCCGACGCTCTTATCCAGAGTGACTTACAGGAGCAATTAGGGTTAAGTGCCTTGCTCAAGGGCACATCGACAGATTTTTCACCTAGTCGGCTCAGGGATTAGAACCAGCGACCTTTCGGTTACTGGCACAACCACTAAGCTACCTGCTTCCCCCAAGTAACTTGGGGAAAGGTTATGTATAACTTTTTAAACCATCAACAGTTTGATCTGCACCACCCGTAGATCAACTGGAAGCATTTTCAGTTCCCTGAAATGATTAGGATCAATGTGCATCCTAGGGCTGAGCTTAAATATTATTCTCATTAGTTTGTTTTGGGCTGTTTTAAGTTTGTCCTTCAGAGTTTTGGTCATGCCACTGAACCATGCATAATCATAGTGGCACTGTATCAGAGATGTTACCAGGGTCCTCATAGTCTCTGTATCCAGGAACTTGCCTACTCTTGGCAGGAACTGCAATGAACCTTCTCAATGACATTCAGAGCCATGAGTTCACCCGAGCATTTCTCCTTCACCACTACTCCATTACACTTGACTGAGAAGTTGGAAGAGTTTCTAACTTTGTGTTTGTAACCAAATAGGATACATTCTGTCTTGCCTAAATGCAGAGACAGTTTGTTGTTGGATAACCACTTACTGACTTTAGTCAGTTGGCTGCTTAGGGTCTTTTCAACAGTCTCCTCATTCTAATGTGAAACCAAGAGGGCAGCATCATCCTCATACAGGAACAGAGGGCATGAACAGCCAGAGTCCATGTCAAAGGCCTCAAAAGGTTGAAGAGATAGCATAATTATCCAAATGGTCCAAATTCTCTAGAACACAGAGAACAGAGACATTAGAACACACAGAACAGAGACATTAGAACAAACAGAACAGACGCATTAGAACACACAGAACAGAGACATTAGAACACACAGAACAAAGGCATTAGAACACACAGAACAGAGACATTAGAACACACAGAACAGACGCATTAGAACACACAGAACAGTGACATTAGAACACACAGAACAGAGGCATTAGAACACACAGAACAGACACATTAGAACACACAGAACAGAGGCATTAGAACACACAGAACAGAGACATTAGAACACAAAGAACAGACGCATTAGAACACAGAACAGACGCATTAGAACACACAGAACAGACGCATTAGAACACACAGAACAGAGGCATTAGAACACACAGAACAGAGACATTAGAACACACAGAACAGAGGCATTGGAACACACAGAACAGAGGCATTAGAACACACAGAACAAAGGCATTAGAACACACAGAACAGAGACATTAGAACAAAGAACAGAGACATTAGAACACAGAGAACACTACAGAACCACAGGGAGTCAAACTGGATTGAGAGGGAGAATGAGTGTGTGTGTGAGAGAGTGACAGATAGAGGAAGTTGGGAGAAGAGAAAGACAGTGGTTGGGTAGGGGGAGTTGGAGTCCAAGAAGTTGGCTTGAGTTTCTAAACCAACTCCAAACAGAAGACAAGGAATAGAGTTATGTGCTGGAAAAACCACACAGTCAGCATGGCCAAACTGGAGGAAGAAAATATCCCTTTTCCTGAGAACAGAACAGAGAGGAGAAAGTCACTGCGCTCTCCAGTTTTACAGTACGTCCCAAATGGCACCCTATTCCCTATATAGTGCGATACTTTTGACCAGAGCCCATAGTTCAAAAATAGTGCAACAAATGGGGAAGGGGGTGGCATTTGGGACGCCACACCCTTGTACACTGACTGTGGCAGAACAAAATCAACAAATGTGACCTTTTGTTCTAACCACTAGGGTGCCATGAGTGACGAGAAAACAATGAACTTAAAGAAGTGTGATTGATTGCTTTGTTAATGGAACCATTCATTCGAGTCCACGGCACGTTGTAAGTAGCACTTTAGGTTTGTGAGCGTGAATCACAAATAAAATGCATACACACCACCACCACAGTTAAAGGGACAATCTGCAGTAGCTACATCCATTTTTGGACTATGTACCCATTGATTCTTGAAGAATATAACATGTAAATGCCTCATGAGCTTTAGTTCAACTGTCGTACCTCATCAGAGCCCAAAATATAAACTTCGTTTACTCCAATGTTTGTAAACAATGTAAATGTAAACAAACACTGTATAGCCTCAAAACATGGTTAAAACTATAATTTTGATATCATGGATGGTCAGTCCTTGCATCCATAGCTCTGTCTATGAATTTGAGAGTGGTTCCATTTCTCCAATCCCGTCGCTCAGGTTTTTTGCGAACCAGTGGTGGGGGCGTTCGCTTTGTTATTGTTTCAACTGCTGATTGCCGCTTTAACGAAAGGGAGAGACAGAAACATCTGATCTTATCAGAGGAATCAGTCCAGGAACAGCTGAGAAACAAGGAATCTTCTGGACTCTTATGTTGATGACAGCTTTATGTCTTCTACAACATTCTTCACAAAGCTTATTTGAGAGCCCAATTCCCAACCCTTTGTTTTTAGTGTAGCAACGTATGTAGCAACTTCAAGGTAGCCTGGTCCCAGGCCTGTTTGTGCTTGCCAACAATGGTCATTGTCAAATACATAGATAGGTGTTAGCACAAATAGATGAAGGTGTTCTAGGAACAAAAAAATCTAAACAATGTGTACGTGTCCCCATTACGTATCTAAAACCAGCAACTAAAAATGGTGGCCTTAGTGTTTTAGAACATATCATCTTAGGGAGGCGACCGTTTTAACAGTGCCATGAGTTCAAATTTAATTTGCGCTTTTTAGTCAAGAATGCTGTGGTTGGAGATGTTTGGATTCCAAGGTTTGTAACGATGTGAGGAGGCCACGTGAGGAGAAACCGATGCATTTATACCCAGGACAGAGCAGTGGTGGGGACAGGAAGGGAAACAAAGCCCTCATATTGACCCCAAAATGTCAGTCAAAAAATATTGAGACTTCCTTCTTCTAAGACCTTTAAACTGGGGAAAAGGCTTTAAGGGCCATCCACACCAAGGACTATAACTATAACAATAAATGATTGCAGTAGGGGAGAGTGGGGTAAGTTGAGCCAAAGGGGTAAGTTTCTAGGGAAATTAATAATTTGACCAACTATTTAGGAAGGGGTAATCATTTCATGGAGTCTGTGAAGGAAGAAACCACATGGAAAAAGTGGTAAGCAAGTTAGGTCCAAAAAACTAATTTTCACCAAGTCTAATGAATTTATTTTGTTAGAGGTTTCATGATGCTTGTATCTAAACCAAAGTAGATGATTTGTGACCGACCGGCTCGATTCGGTCTTATGTAGCCAAATTTAAAATTGTGTTTTTTTACATTGGATAAAAGTAGAGACTCAGAGCTAGAAAATGGTATATCATACACTACAGTTGAGGAACAATGGGAAAGTAATTCTGCTTTGAAAGTTGATAAACTTGTAACCTCACTTTTGAGAAAATGGCCTTTGAATGTTTTGGTGCACCTACTGGAGAGCTCTTCTTTGTCTATACCCATTCAGCATCATTCACACCCTCTTAAGCTTTAGGCCCACCCATCTCTTTAAGGGTTGATCAGAGCGTTCTGTCCTAACAACAGCAGTCAAGCACCCAAGCTAACTGGCTAAGTTTGGCTAACTTGATAGCTACTTCCAGACTATTTTACTCACCTTAGCAGAGCTGGATAAGGCTGTTTTTATGTTATCCAGAGTGTTGGTGACTGCAACTGTGCTGCTGGCAACAATTTACGCTTTTTTGCAAAAGTTTACTAACACCGGCCATATTCAACGGGTGTTGAGCGTTCGGAAATGTGTCAGTTATTCTGTGCTCTGGCACACTCAGACGAGAGTGCTCTGAAATTGGAGTAAATAGCAGAGCGAATTTACCAGCTACGTCTATCAACAGTTGTCGCAGTGACATCATTAACATTCTATTGAAATGGTTACTTGCATAGTGTAGTCTTTTATTAAGACACGTAGCTAGCTAGCTAGCTAAACAATTAACCATAATCCCAACTCATGATGTTACTACCCTGCATGAATCTGCAGCTAGCTAACCAACCAGGTTCAATGTTAGGTAGCTAACATTAGGTTATAACTAGCAAAGCAAATGGCTCTGAGATACGAATAATATTACTACACAGATCATACACGTAACGTTAGCTAGCGAGCCAGCCAGCTAACGTTAGCTAGCTAGCTAACAGTACACTAACTTGAAATGAAAACGACTTTATGACAAAATTAGAAATGTGTAATATCTGAAAACGCTTCTCCCTCTCTCACGGATGCCATGGTTGCCGTTAGTTTGAATATGTAATCCGGAGACAGTTGTTTTCTCCATCTCCTTAGCTATCATACTCTAATTCCACTGATTTCAAAACTCGGTCCTCCAGAAAGTGGAGAGCAACACTTATGCAGTTCTACTACGGGATATATATTGTTTAAAGACGCGTTAGACAGGATTAACTACACATACTGACCAGCTCAAATAGACAGAAGCGTGCCACATGGCAGACCAATCCGAACTCATCTCTCGGCATGTCCAGCCCACTCATTATCTCAGCCAATCATGGCTAGCGGGAAGGTTGCTGTCTTTTTCTGTGGCTAAACCAACTAGGCTTGTAATTTAACCATTTTATTCGTATTTACAGATGGCATACACGTTTGTTATTAAGGCACCAGAAAGCATTTTTTATAATAAATAAAAAAGTTTACGTTCAAATGGATCTCCTTTGAGGTAGTGACGCGCGACATACTGAAAAAGTCACATTTTAAGATTGTTCTATACATCAGTTGGGGTCTCTATAAGCTTCAATATGAGGTCCTAAACCTAGCATGAAAGTGCATACTTGTAGCTGTGTGGGCTAATATAGTCAAAATGTTTACCTTGAGGTAAGTTGAGCCAATGGCCATGGGGTAAGTTGAGCCAATGGCAAGTTGAGCAACTTGAAGTGTTTTTTTCTTCCCAGGCGTAGTAATGCATTTACATTTTAGTCATTTAGCAGACGCTCTTATCCAGAGCGACTTACAGTTAGTGAATACATTTTTTTTTAATACTGGCCCCCCGTGGGAATCAAACCCACAACCCTGGCATTGCAAATGCCATGCTCTATCAACTGAGCTACATCCCTGCCGGCCATTCCCTCCCCTACCCTGGACCAATTGTGCGCCGCCCATGAGTCTCCCGGTCACGGCCGGCTGCGACAGAGCCTGGATTCGAACCAGGATCTCTAGTGGCACAGTTAGCACTGCGATGCAGTGCCTTAGACCACTGCGCCACTCAGGAGACTAGTGGCAAGGCATTATTGCTGGGAAATGAGGTAACAACAGGGCCTGGCCTATGTTAAAAGTGTTTAAAAAATATTATTTTTTAAAGTACAAAGACAGTTAAAAGTAATGTCTGTAGCTATACACCATAGTTAAAGTAAATGTCTGTAGCTATACACCATAGTTAAAGTAAATGTCTGTAGCTATACATAGGTTGCACCTCCATCAATAGTCGCGTCATGCCATTACTATGAACGTTCTCAATCCGCCCTCTACCGGCGGTGCCATAGCGATAAGCCCAGTCATTCTGGATGGAGGCTAACGGCTGTTTCGACTAAATTACACTATAGTTTCCTGGAAATACGATGACATTGCTAAAGTAGATAGATATTTAGCAGGAAACAACTTTGCCATTATTATCATGTCGTCAAATTTACTTTAGACGGATGGCAATGTTGTCATTAGCTAGCAAAGTTCGTCAAAAATAGCTAGCAATGCTAATGTCAGCTAGCAAAAATGTGGTGGTCTCCCCTCAATCTTCGCTAGCTAGCTAAAGTTATACTGCATCTAAAGTCAATCTGGCGACATCAAAATGATGACAAAAGGTTTTCCTACTAGTTATTTGCCTCCTTTAGAAATGTCATTGTATTTCCAAGCCACAATAATGCACTTTTGATGAAATATTCATCAGCGCTCATTGGCAATGCATTGAGTAGAATGCGCAGTCGGTCATCAGTCCAAAACAAATGTTCAAAACAATATTGTGACGAAACGTGCAACCCATGAATACACCACACAATTAAAGTGATTTATGTAGCTATCTCGGGCATTGTCGCTTAATTACACCACAGAAAAGTTAGACGTGTGTATACAGTTTAGTATCACAGAGGTAACAGAGCGTTGTTAACACCCCGCCCTTTCTCTCTCTTCACTAACTCCTAAAACAGTTTGTTTTGATTGACATTTCCCACAAGCAAATGGGTGTCGTGACGTGCCTTTCATTATTGCGATGACTATTATCGAATAATTACCTACTATGTTTAATTGTTACTAGATTAAATTAATCATGTAACAATTAACTCATTAGGAATTTGGGGCACCACGGGAAACGTTGTTTAACAAGTTACCGTTTCCCGAATTAACTCTAAAGATATCTAGATATCTCTTATAATTTAACAGTAATTTATTAAGTTATCATTTACCTCATATCAGTCTCATTCTGAAATACGTAGGTGTCACGCCCTGACTCAGGGGACGCTTATATGTTGAGTCAGGGTGTGTATATTCCTTGTTGTGTTTGGTCATTGTTTGTCGATCTAGTATGTATGGTTCTATGTTGGCCGGTGTAATTCCCAATCAGAGGCAGCTGTCGTTCGTTGTCTCTGATTCGGGACCATACTTAGGCAGCCTATTGGCACTAGTGGGTTGTGGGATCTTGTTAAGGTATGTTGTGTCGTCTACCTCGGACTTCACGTTTCGTTTCTTGTTTTGTCGTGTGTTTATTTAGAAAATAAGCATGTACGTATATCACGCTGCGCCTTGGTCTGTCCCGTCTTTCAACGAACGTGACAGTAGGCTCTTTAAGTCTGCACGAACCTGGGTCTTACTGATCATTCTGTACCACACAAATTGATTTAATTATTTATTTACTAACTAATTAAAAATGATAACACAAGATACAAACACATACACAGTATAGGTAGGGATTAGAAACGTAATACAATGAAAACGGGTCCCTAGCGGACTAACACAATATGACACTTGTTACAAAAGATGGCGAGTTAAAGAGAGGGAGAGAGAAACACTTGGATACACATGAACCTAAGCTCATAGTCATCCTAATACTTTTCCAGAACTGACGCCCGTTTGGCAAGAAGTAATGCATGTATGTACTTGTTTGATTTCGTCGTCTCTGTTGGACACAGGCCTTCGTGAGATGGGTCGATTGGGCCTTCTCTTTTCGGGTGGCCTTTTAGAAGTAAGGTTCAGATATAATGCTCAGATTGTCCACTAGAGGTCACAATGTCCTTCTTCTTAGTCGTCTGTTTACTTTCACTCGTTCTGGAAGTGGTCTTCTGAGGACGGCTAATCAGCCGTGTTGATGATCCCCAGTGGGGTGATGAGAGCAGTGTAGTAGACGATGGTTTGAAGAGAGTAACAGGGTGGTCCCACTTAAATTCACCTTCTTAGATACACTACTTAGAACAGCTACACAGCCGTACCATTGATTGTTAGTGGAGGCAACTTTGTCGTCTTCACCTCGTGTTGATTTTCAGGGTCGGGACCAATATGGACAACAGCTGCAGCTTGAGGTCCGTCTAGTCTGATCTGATCATTCTTATCTCAGTCTTGTATTCTGGTAAAGAGGGGCGTTTCCGTCATACTGACACGCTCTCTGAGCTCCCTCGGGCGTGGCTAGTTACGAGGCAAAAGTATTATTATCACTATGATTTTGTTAGAAAGCTAAAATCACATTCCTATCTTCACGAAAACATTGTCTTCCTCCTTGATATTTTCTACCCAAGGTAAAGGATGTATACCTGATATCCACAGTGTAAAAGCTCTTCAAGTCACAATGTTTTCCTTATAACACCTTTATACAAAATATACATAAATTTTTCTATATTCCATTTCTCATCATTCCCAACGTTTGGATGTTGAAATATATTGTCCCAATGTTCATTGTTGGATGTTGAAGTTTTTGGGCGGCAAAAGTCTCTGAAACAAAGGACATTCCTTTCACCATACTACAGGGCCAGAGATAGATTCTCCTATCTCTAATTTATGGCAGTATTAAGGTGTCAAGACCGGCACAGCCCCCCCGTGTTGTCGGCCATTGTCTTGGCTGATATGAGTCTTTGATCCTCACCCAGGGAGAGTCATGACAGGGGCTTCCTCTCTTTCCTTCCTAAGATATCTCTGTTTGTTTCCCCCCATTGACGATACTACAGTACTCTGTCAACAGTCACCTGTGAACATGAAGACGCGTGCCCTGTGCTGTACCCTCTGCTGTCACAGCCCCAGGTCTTCAGACTAAATCTCAGCGCTAAGCTTAGCTGAGTCAGGTGTTGAAAGACTACTTTCATCTCAGTGAAAAGGCCTGGCACCACAATGTCTCTCTATCGTCTCTCTATGTCGCCATCTACCTTCGTCCTGTGATTAGTATTGTTTGTTTATACCGGGGGCGATTGGTGTCAGCGATGATGTGCGTAGCTAGGGGAATAAGGAATAACTCACAGGTGGCGTGTGGATTGTTGTGGGTCACAGAAATGATATGTCAATACATACCATTGACACAGTATATTTATTTATTTTATTTATTTAACCTTTATTTAACTAGGCAAGTCAGTTAAGAACAAATTCTTATTTACAATGACGGCCTACCAAAAGGCAAAAAGGCCTCCTGCAGGGACGGGGCTGGGATTAAAAATAAAAATATAGGACAAAACACACATCACAACAAGAGACACACCACTACGTGGTCCTCTGTAGCTCAGCCGGTAGAGCACGGCGCTTGTAACGCCAGGGTAATGGGTTCGAGACCACCCATACACAAAAATGTATTTACGCATGACTGTAAGTCGCTTTGGATAAAAGCGTCTGCTAAATGGAATATTATATTATATTATATAAAGAGAAACCTAAGACAACAACATAGCATGGCAACACAACATGGTAGCAGCACAAGACATGGTACAAACATTATTGGGCACAGACAACAGCACAGAGGGCAAGAAGGTAGAGACAACAATACATCACGCGAAGCAGCCACAACTGTCATTAAGAGTGTCTATGAATGAGTCTTTGAATGAAGAGATGGAGATAAAACTGTCCAGCATATCTTATTTTATTTACAGTAGTATGCACATGTGTGTGAGTGATCTTTGTGAATGTATGCACAGTATGTTCTGTATGTATGGAGAGTGTGTGTGTGTGTGTGTGTGTGTGTGCACGTCTGTTATTGTGCTTATCGTGTGTGTGTCGGGCGTCATTCACAATGGGACTGTTCAGTCAGTGGTATTTCTCTGTTTACTGCATAGCTGACATTGTTTGGGTCTGTGGCTGCATGTGGCTGTCACAGTGGTCCCTCAAGAGGCCAGAGAGTCTAGCACCCACCCACTGAGTGGTCAGGAGAGAGAGGGGGGCTTAGGGTTATAGAGGGGGAGACGGGAAGGACAGACAGAGAGGGAGGAGGGAGGGAAGAAGCTTGGGAAGAGGGGAGAAAGAGAAGAGTGAGATGGATAGATATGGGTGGTCAGGATAGAGACAAAGTAGACAAGATGGCGGGAGGACAAGAGGGTACAATGTAGAATAAGTAAAGAGAGTGAAAGGAGAGAAGACAGGCGAGAAATTAAGAGGAGAGAAATATATTGAGGAAGAGAAACAGAGAGAAATCACTGGGAGAAAGGTGGGAGGCCAATAGAGAGTAGGAGAGACATTTTTATATGTAGGAGTGTATTGGGTTCCCTGACTATTGGTCTCAACAGTCTGGGAGTTATTTTGAGATCTGTATTTGGACTGAAGGGCTATAATCAGGGGCGGACTTGCCACACAACAGAGACATTAGAACACACAACAGAGACATTAGAACACACAACAGAGACATTAGAACACACAACAGAGACATTAGAACACACAACAGAGACATTAGAACACACAACAGAGACATTAGAACACACAACAGAGACATTAGAACACACAACAGAGACATTAACAACAATAATCTACAAATGTTCTCACCTCCTCCTCTGTCCCGTTTGCTCTCTCTTGCCAGGCAGTCAACCTGCTTTCCATCACGAGAAAAGAGTCACAACGCCCGTAGAAGTTGGCAGGAGAGCAGAAACCAACTGGCACTCAGACTACCAACAAACATACAATGTGCTAAAAAACAATGCTCACAGCTGAAGCCTGACAATGATGGACAAACAAAATGGTAACAGCCTTAAAAATATATGAAATGTATAAATGAAAATTGGCTACCTTTTTGATAGTTGGTTATATGAAACTAAAACTGTATGTTAGATAATTCCTAAACACATTTACGCTCCACACACTACAGTGCTTATTATCTATCAATGCTATGATAACAAGTATTGCAACACTGCAATCCTTTTTTAGGAAATGGGCCCAAAGCCCCAGAGAACGGGGTGAAGGGGAAGCCTCCGTACTCTGTGGAAACGCCCTATGGCTTCCACCTGGACCTGGACTTCCTCAAGTACGTGGACGACATCGAGAAGGGCCACACCATAAAGAGGGTCCCCATCCTGCGCCGGAGCAGTGGGCAGAGGCCCAGCACTCTCCCCAGGCACCTCAAGCTCTCTGGGCATGGTTACCAGCCTAGCCCCTTGGGCTCCACTGGAGCTCTGGCCCCCAAGTCTCGCCTCGCCGACCCCCACCAAGGCTATGGCTCTTGGGTTTATGACGGCAGATCGCCAGCCTCCCCTGGAGGGTACAAGTCTGTGGCAGAGATGGAAGCCAGTATCCGGGCCTTTGATGAGCAGCCCTTGGGGGAGCACATCAGGCCCAATCTCCTGCGGGCCTCCAACCTGCCTCTCACCGTTCTGCTGAGGAAAAGTTCAACTGAAGACCCAGTCAGTCTCCGAAGCTCCAGAGACCGTCTTGGAGGAAGGGACACGTCCACGGAAGACATCTTCTACTCCCTGGACCGCTCGTCCGACTGTCCGTCCGACCAGGACTTTTCTGGAACCCTCCGCCGCCTAAATGAAGCCCTGGCGCGCATGGGCGAACTGGAGGAGGAGGTCCGGGTCATCCCAGAGCTCAAGGCACAGATCTGCATCCTGCAGGAGGAGAGGGAGATGCTCCGTCTTGGACTGAACCCCAAACCCGGGTCCCGAACCTTCGCCAACAGGGTTAAAGACCACTCTTACGTGACCTCTGACCTCAAAAGACCCAGGAAAGAGAGTCATCTCTTCCCCACCAAAGACGATGTCACTGATGATGACTCTAACCAGACACATGAATGGAGGACAAGCACAGACCTGGATGAGCTTCTCACAGTGACGTCCCTGCAGGCCAAAGTGGCCATGCTGGAGCAGAGGCTTCATGAGAGCAGCCTGGACCTCCAGAAGACAACCGTGCTATTGAGAGAACAGCAGAAGGAGGGCCGGAGGAAGGATGAGAGGAAGTGCCAGCTGACAAGGAACACTGGGGACTGGGTGAGAGCAGATAGAGTCCCTGTGGACCAAGATGAAGAACAGACTGAGAATACTTCTAGGTGGGCCTTAGCAGGTGCGCATGGTACGTCCATTCGAGAAAGTTTGAATGTAGGAGAAGCTTTGTCGACAAATACAGTGACCATTAGAACAAATAGACAAAACTCTGGCGCTCAGATTGAGGGCCTAGAAGATCATCAAGTTTGGGTTTCAGCTAGCTCTTTCATGATGGAGGCCCAAGCGATCCGTCTTGGAGCTGGTCAACACAGTTCAGAAACGGTGGTCCATTGCTCTGTCAGAGAACCAGGCTTGGCAGTACCCATGGAGCACATGCCTCAGGAGGAAGCCCCCCCAGGGAGCATGGATCAAGCTGTGGCAGCCCTCCACATAAGGAGGATCCAGGGTCTCCTGGAACAGCAGTGGGAGTGTCTGTGTGGGGGGACAGCAACAGAGGGGGGCAAGGCCCTGGAGCACCCAGACCCCAAGGTCAATTCGCTACAGGAGGAGATGATGAGTCTGGTTCATACTCTTTCCTCCTACTACAACCATGGATCCAGTGACGGAGAGGTTTCTCAAGGAGGTATCGTTTATTTTCACAGATCTTTGGGTTGATTTCCAGAACACAGATTAAGCCCATTGCTAGACTAAAAAGCAGAATCTCAATTGAAAGTGCTTTCTAGTCCAGGAGAAGTCTTGATCTAGGACTGGGAACCTGGCCAATAATTGACAGTCTACACAGACGTTAAATATTTTCAATTAAATATAAAAAGAGAAGTTATTTGGAAAAAGGAATTATCTTCTCAGGTTCCTTATAAAGCTAATTGAATTCCAATGCTAATTTTATAGCACAGAGCTCTTTTGTCTTTTATAAGGTAGACATTTTCGAACTCATTTGAATTTCAAAGTGTAACGCAATCGATTCCCAATGTTTGTTAAACCCCATTCACGTCACGTCAGCACATTTAACTCACAGCTTTGAGCTATTTCTCCATCTAGCATGAACGATTAGGTCAGATTTGCGAGTCATTTACGGGAATTCCCTGCACACACATTTTATTACCATGTCAAAGAGACCATTTTTTGACAACTTTACTTGCCTCTCTCACATCGAGACCCACAATTTTACCATGCAGTGTAAATGAATGGTTATATTTGGCCTGGCTTTATGCCTGATAGAAGTGTAGTGACGACTGTAACTCTCTCTTACTGTAGGCACTTTATGAAGGATTTTATTTTTGCCATATTGAAATGACTCAGTCCCTACAAGCACTTCCCTTTTCCTCCTTTATACTAGCACTTTGGTCATAATTATTTTGTTCTCGTGCAAAAGACAATTCAAAGCTGCTGAGGACACAACTCACCAGACTCGTGTGTCTTATTAAAGCAAAGAAAGTTATCAAAGCTTCCCATTGCTATTAGGCTACCAACCATGTATAATGGAGTATGTTTAAGGACTGTCTATTTCCATGTCTATGTCGTACTGTGTGGTTGGTCCCACCTGAAAGGACAACAATTTGCAAAGCATTTACAATTATGTAGCTTTTATGAAGGGTTCAAGCTTCACCAACCCTTTAGTTGTTGTTGTTTGTTTAGCCGTTGTTGTATTCAAAGTGAGACCGTGTGATTTAACAGCTCCTACGCCTTAAAACATTATTCCGTCTCGTCTAGGGTTGCAAAGGGAGGGTATATTACTGGAAACTTCTGAAGTTTACCAGTAAACTACCAGAATTGTGGTAACTTTCAAGTTATTTTAGGAATTTTATCTAGTGGCCTTTTGGGGTACTTTAGATGATCACAGGTGTCTGTAATTATCTCTGGCCCTCTGTGTGGCCTTATCACATGTTAAATATATTAAATAATCAAATAAGAATATTTTAAAATAACAAATACAAATATAAACCATCAACTTAGTGAATACCATTGGTGTTTAATATGAGGGTTTCAGCATGAAATATCCTTTATACTGTATTTGTATTACTATGTCAATATGTCTTTGTTTTAAATGTTCTGGTGCCAAACTGGTGGCAGTTGTGAAAAAACTAAATAGTTGGAAGAGTTGCATAGTTAATGGCAAATAATGCCATTGTTGATTAGATGCTTATTTCATTAAGTAGGCAATTTTCTCTTGAATTAAATGGCCTATTCACTAGAGCAGTAGTTCCCAACCTCTTTTGGTTACTGTACCACCAACTGAATTTTGCTCTGCCCGGAGTACCCCTGAAGTACCCCCTCATGTGCATTTTACCAGTAGGCCTCTGGTCTCATGAGTCTTCTCAAGTACCCCCTGTGGATAGACCAAGTACCCCCAGGGGTCTTATTACCCCTGGTTGGGAACCACTGCACTAGAAACTCATGGGCACAGATATATAAAAAGAATATTATATATGAATACATTTGTTTAAAGTTATTAAAGTATAAATTACCAACGTTCCTATAGATTGCCATAGCTTTTACCAGTAGTTTTGCAATCCTAGTCATGTCTTTTTCTCTCCTAGTCCCAACATCCATCATGAAGAGAAATGGGAGTGCTCGGCTGTCAAAGAACCTCCACTTTGCTGGTGTGAGCAGAGGGTAAGACACCAGTCTCCTGATGTATATGTTGTTTACAAATAACTAACTTGAGCATCACCCTCTGAATTTATGACCAACTTATGGCTAACCCTGAAGATTTTACTGTGCGGCAACACTAGTTTGGTACTGTCTGCGTTTAGCTATGAAAACCCCTTGTACAGTGCCTTCAGAAAGTATTCACACCCCTTGACTTTTTCACATTTTGTTGTGTTACAGCCTGAATTTAAAATGGATTAAATTGAGATTTTGTGTCACTGGCCTACACACAATACTCCATAATGTCAAAGTGGAATTATGTTTTTAGAAATGTTCACAAATTAATACAAAATGAAAAGATTAAATGTCTTAAGTCAATAAGTATTCAACCCCTTTGATATGGCAAGCCTAAAGTTTAGGAGTAAAAATGTGCTTAACAAGTCACATAATAAGTTGCATGGACTCACTCTGTGTGCAATAATAGTGTTTAACATGATTTTTTAAACGATTACCTCATCTCTGTACCCCCAGTCGAGAAGTGAATTTCAAACACAGATTCAACCACAAAGACCAGGGAGGTTTTCCAATGCCTCACAAAGAAGGGCACCTATTGGTAGATGGGTAAAAATTTAAAAGCAGACAATGAATATCCCTTTGAGCATGGTGAAGTTATTAATTACACTTTGGATGGTGTATCAGTCAAATCAAATCAAATTGTATTTGTCACATGCGCCAAATACAACAGGTGTAGACCTTACAATGAAATGCTTACTTACAAGCCCTTAACCAACAATGCAGTTTTAAGAAAAATAAGTGTTAAGTAAAAAACAGATTTTTTATTTATTTTTTATAAATGAAAGAGCAGCAGTAGAGAGGCTATATACAGTAACGAGGCTATATACAGTAACGAGGCTATATACAGTAACGAGGCTATATACAATACACCCAGTTACTACAAAGATACAGGTGTCCACCTAACTCAGTTGCCGGATAGGAAGGAAACCACTCATGGATTTCACCATGAGGCCAATGGTGACTTTAAAACAGTTACAGAGTTTAATGGCTGTGATAGGAGAAAACTGAGGATGGATCAACAACATTGTAGTTACTCCACAATACTAACCTAAATGACAGAGTGAAAAGAAGAAAGCCTGTACAGAATAAAAATATTCCAAAACATGCATCCTGTTTGCAATAAGGCACTAAAGTAAAACTGCAAAAAATGTGACAAAGAAATTAACTTTATGTCCTGAATACAAAGTCTTATGTTTGGGGCAAATCCAACACATCACTGAGTACCATTCTTCATATTTTCAAGCATGGTGGTGGCTGCATCATGTTATGGGTATGCTTGTCATCGGCAAGGACTAGGGAGTTTTTTTAGGATAAAAAGAAATGGAATACAGCTGTAACCACAGGCAACGTCTTAGAGGAAAACCTGGTTCAGTCTGCTTTCCAACAGACACTGGGAGACAAATACACCTTACAGCAGGACAATAACCTAAAACATAAGGCCGAATATACACTGAGTGTACAAAACATTAGGAAAACCTTCTTAATATTGAGTTGCCCTCAGAACAGCCTCAATTCATCGGGGCATGGACTCTACAAGGTGTCGAAAGCATTCCACAGGGATGCTGGCCCACATTCACTCCAATGCTTCCCACAGTTGTGTCAAGCTGGCTGGATGTCCTTTGGGTAGTGGACCATTCTTGATACACACAGGAAACTGTTGGGTATGAAAAACCAGGCAGCGTTGCAGTTCTTGACACAGTCAAACCGGCGTGCCTGGCACCTACTACCATACCCCGTTCAAAGGCACTTAAATCTTGTCTTGCGCATTCACCCTCTGAATGGCACAACTCTATGTCTCAATTGTCTCAAGGCTTAAAAATCCTTATTTAACCTGTCTCCTACCCTTCATCTACACTGATTGAAGTAGATTTAACAAGTGACATCAATAAGGGATCATAGCCTTCACCTGCATTCACCTGGTCAGTCTGTCATGGAAAGAGCAGGTGTTAGTAATGTTTTGTACACTCAGTGTACACTGGAGTTGCTTACGAAGACGGCATTGAATGTTCCCGAGTTGCCTAGTTACAGTTTTGACTTAAATCGGCTTGAAAATATATGGCAATACATTTGCTAAAATTTCAAAAAAATATTTTCACTTTGTCATTATGGGTGAGAAAAAGAAGGGTGAGAAAAACATACAGTGGGGAAAAAATGTATTTAGTCAGCCACCAATTGTGCAAGTTCTCCCACTTAAAAAGATGAGAGAGGCCTGTAATTTTCATCATAGGTACACGTCAACTATGACAGACAAATTGAGGAAAAAAAATCCAGAAAATCACATTGTAGGATTTTTAATGAATTTATTTGCAAATTATGGTGGAAAATAAGTATTTGGTCACCTACAAACAAGCAAGATTTCTGTCTCTCACAGACCTGTAACTTCTTCTTTAAGAGGCTCCTCTGTCCTCCACTCGTTACCTGTATTAATGGCACCTGTTTGAACTTGTTATCAGTATAAAAGACACCTGTCCACAACCTCAAACAGTCACACTCCAAACTCCACTATGGCCAAGACCAAAGAGCTGTCAAAGGACACCAGAAACAAAATTGTAGACCTGCACCAGGCTGGGAAGACTGAATCAGCAATAGGTAAGCAGCTTGGTTTGAAGAAATCAACTGTGGGAGCAATTATTAGGAAATGGAAGACATACAAGACCACTGATAATCTCCCTCGATCTGGGGCTCCACGCAAGTCTCACCCCGTGGGGTCAAAATGATCACAAGAACGGTGAGCAAAAATCCCAGAACCACACGGGGGGACCTAGTGAATGACCTGCAGAGAGCTGGGACCAAAGTAACAAAGCCTACCATCAGTAACACACTACGCCGCCAGGGACTCAAATCCTGCAGTGCCAGACGTGTCCCCCTGCTTAAGCCAGTACATGTCCAGGCCCGTCTGAAGTTTGCTAGAGTGCATTTGGATGATCCAGAAGAGGATTGGGAGAATGTCATATGGTCAGATGAAACCAAAATATAACTTTTTGGTAAAAACTCAACTCGTCGTGTTTGGAGGACAAAATGCTGCTGAGTTGCATCCAAAGAACACCATACCTACTGTGAAGCATGGGGGTGGAAACATCATGCTTTGGGGCTGTTTTTCTGCAAAGGGACCAGGACGACTGATCCGTGTAAAGGAAAGAATGAATGGGGCCATGTATCGTGATATTTTGAGTGAAAACCTCCTTCTATCAGCAAGGGCATTGAAGATGAAACGTGGCTGGGTCTTTCAGCATGACAATGATCCCAAACACACCGCCCGGGCAACGAAGGAGTGGCTTCGTAAGAAGCATTTCAAGGTCCTGGAGTGGCCTAGCCAGTCTCCAGATCTCAACCCCATAGAAAATCTTTGGAGGGAGTTGAAAGTCTGTGTTGCCCAGCGACAGCCCCAAAACATCACTGCTCTAGAGGAGATCTGCATGGAGGAATGGGCAAAAATACCAGCAACAGTGTGTGAAAACCTTGTGAAGACTTACAGAAAACGTTTGACCTGTGTCATTGCCAACAAAGGGTATATAACAAAGTATTGAGAAACTTTTGTTATTGACCAAATACTTATTTTCCACCATAATTTGCAAATAAATTCATAAAAAATCCTACAATGTGATTTTCTGCAATTTTTTCTCTCATTTTGTCTGTCATTGTTGACGTGTACCTATGATGAATGAAATTACAGGCCTCTCTCATCTTTTTAAGTGGGAGAACTTGCACAATTGGTGGCTGACTAAATACTTTTTTCCCCACTGTATATTTAAACAATTTTGAATTCAGTCTGTAACAACTAAAATGTGGAATAAGTCAAGGGGTGTGAATACTTCCTGAAGGCACTCTATATGGCTAGATTGGCAGGATGGCTGTACATTTAGAACCTAAAAGGGTTCTTTGGCTGTCCACATAGGAGAACCCTTTGAAGAACCCTTTTTGGTTCCACAGCGGGTTCTACATGGAACCCAAAAGGGTTATCATATGCGGACAGCTGAAGAACCCTTTTGGAACCCTTTTTTTTTTTCTAATAGTGTAATGGCAAAAACAAACTGGTTCCTAATGATATGTGTTTAGCTTTGAAACGACACCAAATGAGGATTTGGACAGTAAGAGGCATGCAAACGAGGACATGTCAGCCCTGCAGCAACAACCGGATGGACAACTCCACCCTGGGGAGATGGCAGAGAAACGTGCAGACCACAGGGGTTCCAACCATGGAGACCAGAAAGAGGGAGACCCAAGCCCAGGCCAAGAGATGATGGAAGGAACCAATCCGACGGACGAGACTACTCAAGCTGCACAACCAGACGAACAGACAGATAGTGGTGGGGATGCGGAAGCTGCAGAACCAAAGGAACAGAACAAGACAGACACAACACCAGAGGAAACCATGAAAGCAGAACCAGACCCTATCACAGATCCCAAACAAGACAGGTGAGGGGAACTGAGTATATCGTATTTCATTCATTAATTATACAATTTGATGATTTGCCAGTTTAAATTTTGGCATATTCATTTTCTAATTTTGAAAAGTGCCATGACATTTTTTCAGAATAAAAAAAAACGATTTATTATAACGTATTGATGTTAGTGAGAGTATATTAATATTGTTGACAGTCCAACTCATGGGACTGATTCTATTTCCTCATAGAGAGGCTGTAGAAGGGGAGTTCATAGCAGCATGTCATTTCGTCAACGATCACATGGATAACATTGATAACCCCAATGATGGAATGGTACGTATGGTACAGAAATACACTTAGACATAGACCTATAGGCACAACCTAATTGCACAAGCCTTATTCAACACCTCTATGAACGGCTGTCAACACAGATAAGGCAGGCACTACCAAACACAGTGTCTTAAAGATGAAATCATTTGTGTCATTTTTCATTTAATGAATGGAAGAAAAGCATAGTTATACACCTCATTACTTTCATTAGCATCATTAAAATGTACAGGTAACTATAGTCCCGTGTAGCTCAGTTGGTAGAGCATGGCGTTTGCCATGCCAGGGTTGTGGGTTCGATTCCCACGGGGGACCAGTATAAAAAAATATATAAAAAAATGTATGCACTAACTATTAGTCGCTCTGGATAAGAGCGTCTGCTAAATGACTAAAATGTAAATGTAACTGCCAAAATCAAGGAAACACCAACATAAAGGGCCACCACGAGCCAGAAGAGCTTCAATGCACCTTGGCATAGATTCTACAAGTGTCTGGAACTCTATTGGAGGGATGCGACACCATTCTTCCATGAGAAAATACATCATTTGTTGATGGTGGTCAACTGGGTTGAGATCTGGTGACTGAGACGGCCATGGCATATGGCTTACTCGTGCCTTGTGGATGGGGTCTTTGTCATCCTATGGGGGCATAGCCATGGTAACCAAAAGAATGGCCTGCCCAGCATACCAGGGTAGTTACAAACAGTACAGGAATGAAATCATCAACATGTATTGATCATATCTTTACTAATGCTGCAGAGATTTGTTTGAAAGCAGTATCCAGATCCATTGGATGAAGTAATCACAATATAGTAGCCATATCTAGGAAAACCAAAGTTCCAAAGGCTGGGCCTAATATTGTGTATAAAAGGTCATACAATAGGTTTTGTAGTGATTCCTATGTTGTTGATGTAAAGAATATATGTTGGTCCGTGGTGTGTAATGAGGAGCAAACAGACACTGCACTTGACACATTTATGAAATTGCTTATTCCAGTTACTAATAAGCATGCACCCATTAAGAAAATTACTGTAAAAACTGTTAAATCCCTGTAGATTGATGAGGAATTTAGAAATTAATGGTTGAGAGGGATGAGGCAAAAGGAATGGCAAATAAGTCTGGCTGCACAACCGATTGGCAAACGTATTGCAAATTCAGAAATCATGTGACTAAACTGAATAAAAATAAGAAGAAACTACACTATGAAACAAAGATAAATGACAAAGAATGATAGTAAAAAACTTTGGAGCACCTTAAATGAAGTTTTGGGAAAAAAGGCAAACTCAGCTCCATCATTAATTCAATCAGATGGCTCATTCATCACAAAACCAACTGATTTTTCCAACTACTTTAATCATTTGTTCATTGCCAAGATTAGCAAATTTAGGCATGACATGACAGCAACAATTGCTGACACTACACCACCAAGTATATCTGACCAAATTATGAAAGACAAGCATTGTAATTTTGAATTCCGTAAAGTGAGTGTGGAAGAGGTGAAAAAATGATTGTTGTCTTTCAACAATGACAAGCCACCGGGGTCTGACAACTTGGATGGAAAATTACTGAGGATAATAGCGGACGATATTGCCACTCCTATTTGCCATATTTTCAATTGAAGCCTACTAGAATGTGTGTGCCCCCAGGCTTGGAGGAAAGCAAAAGTCATTCCGCTACCTAAGAATAGTAAAGCCCCCTTTACTGGCTCAAATAGCCGACCAATCAGCCTGTTACTAACCCTTAGTAACCTTTTGGAAAAAATGGTGTTTGACCAGATACAATGCTATTTTACAGTAAACAAATTGACAACAAACTTTCAGCATGCTTATAGGGAAGGACATTCAACAAGCACAGCACTTACACAAATGACTGATGATTGGCTGAGAGAAATTGATGATAAAAAGATTGTGGGGCTGTTTTTTTAGACTTCATTGCGGCTTTTGACATTATCGATCATAGTCTGCTGCTGGAAAAACGTATGTATTATGGCTTTACACCCCCTGCTATATTGTGGATACAGAGTTACCTGTCTAACAGAACACAGAGGGTGTTCTTTAATGGAAGCCTCTCCAACATAATCCAGGTAGAATCAGGAATTCCCCAGGGCAGCTGTCTAGGCCCATTACTTTTTTCAATCTTTACTAACGACATGCCACTGGCTTTGAGTAAAGCCAGAGTGTCTATGTATGCGGATGACTCAACACTATACATGTCAGCTACTACAGCGACTGAAATGACTGCAACACTTAACAAAGAGTTGCAGTTAGTTTCAGAGTGGGTGGCAAGGAATAAGTTAGTCCTAAATATTTCTAAAACTCAACGCATTGTATTTGGGACAAATCATTCACTAAACCCTAAACCTCAACTAAATCTTGTAATAAATAATGTGGAAATTGAGCACGTTGAGGTGACTAAACTGCTTGGAGTAACCCTGGATTGTAAACTGTCATGGTCAAAACATATTGATACAACAGTAGCTAAGATGGGGAGAAGTATGTCCATAATAAGCGCTGCTCTACCTTCTTAACAGCACTATCAACAAGGCAGGTCCTACAGGCCCTAGTTTTGTCACACCTGGACTACTGTTCAGTCGTGTGGTCAGGTGCCACAAAAAAAGAACTTACGAAAATTGCAATTGGCTCAGAACAGGGCAGCACGGCTGGCCCTTGGATGTACACAGAGAGCTAATATTAATACTATGCATGTCAATCTCTCCTGGCTCAAAGTGGAGGAGAGATTGACTTCATCACTACTTGTACAGTGAGGGAAAAAAAGTATTTGATCCCCTGCTGATTTTGTACATTTGCCCAGTGACAAAGACATGATCAGTCTATAATTTTAATGGTAGGTTTATTTGAACAGTGAGAGACAGAATAACAACAAAAGAATCCAGAAAAACGCATGTCAAAAATGTTATAATTGATTTGCATTTTAATGAGGGAAATAAGTATTTGACCCCTCTGCAAAACATGACTTAGTACTTGGTGGCAAATCCCTTGTTGGCAATCACAGAGGTCAGACGTTTCTTGTAGTTGGCCACCAGGTTTGCACACATCTCAGGAGGGATTTTGTCCCACTCCTCTTTGCAGATCTTCTCCAAGTCATTAAGGTTTCGAGGCTGACGTTTGGCAACTCGAACCTTCAGCTCCCTCCACAGATTTTCTGGGATTAAGGTCTGGAGACTGGCTAGGCCACTCCAGGATCTTAATGTGCTTCTTCTTGAGCCACTCCTTTGTTGCCTTGGCCATGTGTTTTGGGTCATTGTCATGCTGGAATACCCATCCACAACCCATTTTCAATGCCCTGGCTGAGGGAAGGAGGTTCTCACCCAAGATTTGATGGTACATGGCCCCGTCCATCGTCCCTTTGATGCGGTGAAGTTGTCCTGTCCCTTTAGCAGAAAAACACCCCCAAAGCATAATGTTTCCACCTCCATGTTTGACGGTGGGGATGGTGTTCTTGGGGTCATAGGCAGCATTCCTCCTCCTCCAAACACGGCGAGTTGAGTTGATGCCAAAGAGCTCGATTTTGGTCTCATCTGACCACAACACTTTCACCCAGTTCTCCTCTCAACTTCAGACGGGCCTGTATATGTGCTTTCTTGAGCAGGGGGACCTTGCGTGCGCTGCAGGATTTCAGTCCTTCACGGCGTAGTGTGTTACCAATTGTTTTCTTGGTGACTATGGTCCCAGCTGCCTTGAGATCATTGACAAGATCCTCCCGTATAGTTCTGGGCTGATTCCTCACCGTTCTCATGATCATTGCAACTCCACGAGGTGAGATCTTGCATAGAACCCCAGGTCGAGGGAGATTGACAGTTATTTTGTGTTTCTTCCATTTGCGAATAATCTCACCAATTGTTGACACCTTCTCACCAAGCTGCTTGGCGATGGTCTTGTAGCCCATTCCAGCCTTGTGTAGGTCTACAATCTTGTCCCTGACATCCTTGGAGAGCTCTTTGATCTTGGTCATGGTGGAGAGTTTGGAATCTGATTGATTGATTGCTTCTGTGGACAGATGTCTTTTATACAGGTAACAAACTGAGATTAGGAGCACTCCCTTTAAGAGTGTGCTCCTAATCTCAGCTCGTTACCTGTATAAAAGTCACCTGGGAGCCAGAAATCTTTCTGATTGAGAAGGGGTCAAATACTTATTTCCCTCATTAAAATGCGAATCAATGTATAACATTTTTGACATGCGTTTTTCTGGATTTTTGTTGTTGTTATTCTGTCTCTCACTGTTCAAATAAACCTACGTACAAAATCAGCAGGGGATCAAATACGTTTTTCCCTCACTGTATTTATGAGAAGTATTGACATGTTGAATGCACCGAGCTGTCTGTTTGAACTTTTGGCTCACAGCTCGGACACCCATGCATACCCCACAAGACATGCCACCAGAGGTCTCGTCACTAACATCATTAACATGTCTATCTGCTGTTAGCATCATTAACATGTCTATCAGCTGTTAGCATCATTAACATGTCTATCTGCTGTTAGCATCATTAACATGTCTATCTGCTGTTAGAATCATTAACATGTCTATCTGCTGTATGCATTTTCTCTCTGAAATATCCAAGGGTTATGGATAGAAGTCCTCAGATACAGATCTAGGACCAGTTTATCCTCCATTTGGGGGGAAAACAGGAAACTGATCTTAGATCGGAGTCTATGGCAGGGCTGGGCAACTCCAGTCCAGGTGGGCCACAGTGTGTGCAGGCTTTTGTCCTAGCCCCGAACTAACACTCCCCGGTTAACTTCTGTCTGTTCCCCAGAGGCGGGGCCTGGTGGTGCTGTTCCAGCATTGGTTCCGGGTGGCGGCTGAGGAGGACTCCCTGGCCAATACGGTGTCTGTGTACCTCAGAGAGGTGAGGACGGCCACGCCCTCGCTCCTCCCCTTCCTAGTTAACATGGCTGACGACAACGGCAACACAGTGCTGCACTACAGCGTGTCTCACACCAACTACCCCATTGTCAGCCTGCTACTGGACACAGGTAGGTACCACTGTGTGTGTGTGTGTGTGTGTGTGTGTGTGTGTGTGTGTGTGTGTGTGTGTGTGTGTGTGTTATTCCACTATTATGAGTATGGTAAAGGTAGGACAGTATGTGTACATAAACACTCACTGTATGGGATATCTACATGGTTCCACATTGTATCTACATGGTTCCACAGTGTATCTACATGGTTCCACAGTGCATCTACATGGTTCCACATTGTATCTACATGGTTCCACATTGTATCTACATGGTTCCACATTGTATCTACATGGTTCCACACGTGTATCTACATGGTTCCACATTGTATCTACATGGTTCCACATTGTATCTACATGGTTCCACACGTGTATCTACATGGTTCCACATTGTATCTACATGGTTCCACAGTGCATCTACATGGTTCCACATTGTATCTACATGGTTCCACAGTGTATCTACATGGTTCCACATTGTATCTACATGGTTCCACACGTGTATCTACATGGTTCCACATTGTATCTACATGGTTCCACATTGTATCTACATGGTTCCACACGTGTATCTACATGGTTACACATTGTATCTACATGGTTCCACATTGTATCTACATGGTTCCACATTGTATCTACATGGTTCCACATTGTATCTACATGGTTCCACATTGTATCTACATGGTTCCACATTGTATCTACATGGTTCCACACGTGTATCTACATGGTTCCACACGTGTATCTACATGGTTCCACATTGTATCTACATGGTTCCACAGTGCATCTACATGGTTCCACATTGTATCTACATGGTTCCACAGTGTATCTACATGGTTCCACATTGTTTCTACATGGTTCCACACGTGTATCTACATGGTTCCACATTGTATCTACATGGTTCCACATTGTATCTACATGGTTCCACAGTGTATCTACATGGTTCCACATTGTATCTACATGGTTCCACACATGTATCTACATGGTTCCACATTGTATCTACATGGTTCCACATTGTATCTACATGGTTCCACACGTGTATCTACATGGTTCCACATTGTATCTACATGGTTCCACATTGTATCTACATGGTTCCACATTGTATCTACATGGTTCCACATTGTATCTACATGGTTCCACATTGTATCTACATGGTTCCACATTGTATCTACATGGTTCCACACGTGTATCTACATGGTTCCACACGTGTATCTACATGGTTCCACATTGTATCTACATGGTTCCACAGTGCATCTACATGGTTCCACATTGTATCTACATGGTTCCACAGTGTATCTACATGGTTCCACATTGTTTCTACATGGTTCCACACGTGTATCTACATGGTTCCACATTGTATCTACATGGTTCCACATTGTATCTACATGGTTCCACACGTGTATCTACATGGTTCCACATTGTATCTACATGGTTCCACACATGTATCTACATGGTTCCACATGTGTATCTACATGGTTCCACATTGTATCTACATGGTTCCACACATGTATCTACATGGTTCCACATTGTATCTACATGGTTCCACACGTGAATCTACATGGTTCCACATTGTATCTACATGGTTCCACACGTGTATCTACATGGTTCCACATTGTATCTACATGGTTCCACATTGTATTCATGTCTGTTCATCCACTTCTATAGACTCTCCTGAAACAATCCCACAAAAACACAAGTTGACATGAACATTCCAATACAGGTTTCTAAATGTGTGTGTGTGTGTGTGTGTGTTCCCTCCTCTGCAGGTGTGTGTGATGTGGACCTCCAGAACAAGGCGGGGTACACAGCGGTGATGCTGGCCTCCCTGACGGCCCCGGACGGCTCTGGGGACATGGAGGTGGTCGGCAGGCTCATGGAGCTGGGGGACGTCAACGCTCGAGCCAGCCAGGTCAGGTCACTGTCACTGCCTCTGTAAACGCCAAATACACGCCTCATACTTCATCCTAACACTCTTATATGGCACATATTGTACCGTAGGACCAAGCTTCTCAGTATTCCAAAGCAATAGACAAGAATTGCTACAAAATCCATAGCGGATATTTCAGAGTTACATACACTATACACTACCAGTCAAAAGTTTTAGAACACCTACTCATTCAAGGGTTTTTCTTTATTTTTACTATTTTCTACATTGTAGAATAATAGTGAAGACATCAAAACTATGACATAACACATATGGAATCATGTAGTAACAAAAAAAGTGTTAAACAAATCAAAAATATATTTTATATGTGAGATTCTTCAAATAGCCACCCTTTGCCTTGATGACAGCTTTGCTCACTCTTGGCATTCTCTTAAGCAGCTTCATGAGGTAGTCACCTGGAATGCATTTCAATTAACAGGTGTACCTTCTTAAAAGTTAATTTGTGGAATTTCTTTCCTTCTTAATGCGTTTCAGCCAATCAGTTGGGGGGGTATACAGAAGATAGACCTATTTGGAAAAAGACCAATTCCATATTATGGCAAGAACAGCTCAAATAAGCAAAGAGAAATGACAGTCCATCATTACTTTAAGACATGAAGGTCAGTCAATACGGAAGTTTCTTCAAGTGCAGTCTCAAAAACCCTCATGCGCTATGATGAAACTGGCTCTCATGAGGACCGCCACAGGGATGGAAGACCCAGAGTTACCTCTGCTGCAGAGGATAAGTTCATTAGAGTTACCAGCCTCAGAAATTGCAGCCCAAATAAATGCTTCACACAGTTCAAGTAACAGACGCATCTCAACATCAACTGTTCAGAGGAGACTGTGTGAATCAGGCCTTCATGGTCGAATTGCTGCAAAGAAACCACTACTAAAGGACACCAATAAGAAGAAGAGACTTGCTTGGGCCAAGAAACACGAGCAATGGACATTAGACCGGTGGAAATTTGTCCTTTGGTCTGGAGTCCAAATTGGAGATTTTTGGTTCTAACCGCCGTGTCTTTGTGAGATGCAGTGTGGGTGAACGGATGATCTCCGCATGTGTATTTCCCACCGTAAAGCATGGAGGAGGAGGTGTTATGGTGTGGGGGTGCTTTGCTGGTGACACTGTCTGTTATTTATTTAGAATTCAAGGCACACTTAACAGCATTCTGCAGCGATACGCCATCCCATCTGGTTTGGGCTTAGTGTGACTATCATTTGTTTTTCAACAGGACAATGACCCAACACACCTCCAGGCTGTGTTAGGGCTATTTTACTAAGAAGGAGAGTGATGGAGTGCTGCATCAGATGACCTGGCCTCCACATTCCCCCGACCTGAACCAAATTGAGATGGTTTGGGATGAGTTGGACCGCAGAGTGAAGGAAAAGCAGCCAACAAGTGCTCAGCATATGTGGGAACTCCTTCAAGACTGTTGGAAAAGCATTCCAGGTGAAGCTGGTTGAGACAATACCAAGAGTGTGCAAAGCTGTCATCAAGGCAAAGGGTGGCTATTTGAAGAATCGCTTTGGATAAAAGCGTCTGCTAAATGGCATATTATATATATTATAAGAATCTCAAATATAAAATATATTTTGATTTGTTTAACACTTTTTTGGTTACTACATGATTCCATATGTGTTATTTCATAGTTTTGATGTCTTCACTATTATTCTACAATGTAGAAAATAGTAAAAATAAAGAAAAACCCTTGAATGAGTAGGTGTTCTAAGGCGTTTGACCGGTAGTGTATATACAAAAGTATGTGGACACCCCTTCAAATTAGTGGATTTGGCTATTTCAGTCACACCCGTTGCTGACAGGTGTATAAAGTCAAGCACACAGCCATGCAATCTCCATAGACAAACAGTGGCAGTAGAATGGCCTTACTGAAGAGCTCAGTGACTTACTGAAGAGCTCAGTGACTTTCAATGTGGCACCGTCCTCTGTAGCTCAGCTGGTAGAGCACGGCGCTTGTAACGCCAAGGTAGTGGGTTCGATCCCCGGGACCACCCATATACAAAAAAATTTATGCACGCATGACTGTAAGTCGCTTTGGATAAAAGCGTCTGCTAAATGGCTTATTATTATGCCACCTTTCCAACAAGTCAGTTCGTCAAATTTCTGCCCTGCTAGAGCTGCCCCAGTCAACTGTAAGTGCTGTTATTGTGAAGTGGAAACGTCTAGGAGCAACAATGGCTCAGCCGTGAAGTGGTAGGCCACACAACCTCACAGAACGGGACCGCTGAAGCGCTTAAAAATCGTCTGTCCTCGGTTGCAACACTCACTGCCGAGTTCCAAACTGTCTCTGGAAGCAACATCAGCACAATAACTGTTAGTCGGGAGCTTCATGAAATGGGTTTCCATGGTATTTGGTATTTTTGTTATTTTATTAGGATCCCCATTAACTGTTGCGAAAGCAGCAGCTACTATTCCTGGGGTCCACACAAAACATGAAACATGACATAATACAGAACATGAATAGACAAGAACAGCTCAAGGACAATAAAAAATACAAATAAATGTAGCCTACATATCAATACATACACACAAACTAGGTCAAATAGGGGAGAGGCGTTGTGCCGTGAGGTGTTGCTTTATCTGCTTTTTGAAATCAGGTTTGCTGTTCATTTGAGCAATATGAGATGGAACGGAGTTCCATGCAATAATGGCTCTATATAATACTGTACACTTTCTTGAATTTGTTCTGGATTTGGGGACTGTGAAAAGACCCCTGGTGGCATGTCTGGTGGGGTAAGTGTGTGTGTCAGAGCTGTGTGTAAGTTGACTATGCAAACAATTTGGGATTTTCAACACATTAATGTTTCTTATAAAAAGAAGAAGTGTTGCAGTCAGTCTCTCCTCAACTCATGGCTGAGCAGCCGCACACAAGCCTAAGATCACCATGCGCAATGCCAAGCATCGGCTGGAGTGGTGTAAAGCTCGGGCTAGGCCCCTTAGTTCCAGTGAAGGGAAATCTTAACGTTACAGCATACAATTACATTCTAGATGATTCTGTGCTTCCAACTTTGTGGCAACAGTTTGGGGGAAGGCCCTTTCCTGTTTCAGCATGACAATGCCCCCGTGCACAAAGCGAGATCCATACAGAAATGGCTTGTCGAGATCGGTGTGGAAGATCTTGACTGGCCTGCACAGAGCCCTGACCTCAACCCCATCGAACACCTTTGGGATGAATTGGAACAGTGACTGCAAGCCAGGACTAATCGCCCAACATCAGTGCCTGTCCTCACTAACGCTCTTGTGGCTGAATGGAAGCAAGTCCCCCGCAGCAATGTTCCATCATCTAGTGGAAATCCTTCCCAGAAGAGTGGAGGCTGTTATAGCAGCAAAGGTGGGACCAACTCCATATTAATGCCCATGATTTTGGAATGAGATGTTCGACGAGCAGGTGTCCACATACTTTTGGTCATGTAGTGTAGCTATGAAACATCAATATACAGTAAATTGGACCTGTGTAGTGATTACTTGTTTAGAATAATAATATATTTTAAATGTTGATATAGGAGACTAAGCTATAAACTATATGAATCCGCACCAAGGGCCAATGGTGTGTCAGGCATTTTAGTCATTTAGCAGAGCATACAATTCGTACTGGTCCCCTGTTGGAATCTATCCCACTATCCTGGCGTTGCAAGCGCCACGCTCTACCAACTGAGCCACAGAGGACTACCACGGTGATCATTCCGCGCAGAAATCACAATAACATGTCTTAACTGGCCCATGGGCAGCGCCTGCATAGTTTTCCTCTCTATTTCAAACACACAACAAAATATTGTCCTGTATGTCCAGCCCCCTAGCCTAAAGATGGATTCTGGCCCGTCAGTTTCAGCTCTGCATCTCCTCATCCCTGTCTCTCTCCGTCCAGGGGGGTCAGACAGCTCTGATGCTAGCGGTGAGACATGGCCGGGGCCTGATGGTGCGTCTGCTGCTGCGCCGCGGCGCCGACACCAAAGTCCAGGACCGCCAGGGGGCCACGGCCCTCATGTGCGCCTGCGAGAGGGGCCACACACACATCGCCCGGCTGCTGCTGCAGAGGGCAGAGTGTGACACCAGCGTCACAGACAGCGTGAGTGTTAGATGGATACACTACAGAACACACACACACAATCCCCCACCCCCTGAAAGCCTCGGGGGTTTCACCATGAGGCCAATGGTGACTTCAGGAGTAGGCAATACATCTAACGACCCTGCTCCTACGCCACCTAGTGAATAAGACTACAAACTACACCCTTGGGGGGAATTAAAGACCATCTCAAGTCAAGTATATTGCCATTATAAGACTCAATGTTAACAGGATGTCAGTCCTCTTTTCTCACTAGAATTAGTGACTTTGCTGAAAGAGCAGCTTAGGCCATTGGAAGCATTTGAAAGCCCAAATACCTCAGTTGAGTCCCAAATAGCACCTTGTTCTCCATGGGCCCTAGTCAAAAGTAGTGGACTAAACATGGAATAGGGTGCAGTTTGGGATGCATCCCTTGACTCGTTGAGCTGAGAGTGACGGCGTGGCTTTGCTATAATAGAGCTAGCACTCAGCTCTGTGGATTAATGAAGCCTATTGTTGAGGCAAACCTCACTGCACTATGACAAGCTAATCACTAATCTGCTAATCTGTAGAGAAAGAGGAAAAAACGAGAGAGAAATCCTCTGTCCAATTCTCCCCGTAGACTGGTAGAGGATTAGAGCAAAGCTGTCTCAGTTAAGGGCCTCCTTCCCTGAATTGCCTCCATCCTATCCTCGATGCCAAAGTGTTCATTGAATCAATTCTTAAATGTGCACTATGCCGTTTTCTCTCACGTTTTTTTATATTGCTGTCGTTTAGCATGGTTACATACTTTAGCATAGTGTGTGCCAAACCTCCTGCAGTACCTCCACTCATTCCACTTATTTGATGTATTTCACTACTAGCACACCTGATTCAAATAGTCAACTTATCATCAAGTCCTTCAGTAGTTTAATCAGGTGTGCTAGTTCAGGAATATACCAATGTGGAATAGCTGAGGTTAGTCAAGGAGAGGGTTTGGGAAACACTGCCTTAGCATACACAGAATGATTTAAAGTGCATACCTCAAGTGTTGATCTTCTCTTCTTTCTTCCACCCCCCCCCCTCTTTTCATGTCCACCTCCTCCAGCGTGGTCGCACGGCCTTCTCTGTAGCGCAGCAGGGGTCCCACGATGACATCACAGCCCTTCTCAAGGCCCACCACACACACGCTGGGACGTCTGTCTGAGACCCCGTCCCCCTGGATGGAGTCAAAGACACAGATGTCGCAGTACAAGGAATGTCCAAGCCCAAATGACACCATATTCTCTACTGTATATAGAGCCTTTCTTTTTACCAGAACTTAGGTAAAGTATCTCCTTCTGACTCCTTCTGTCGCCTCCTGTCTCCTTCTGACTCCTTATGTCTCCTTCTGACTCCTTCTGTCTCCTTCTGACTCCTTCTGACTCCTTCTGACTCCTTCTGTCTCCTTCTGTCTCCTTCTGGCTCCTTCTGGCTCCTTCTGTCTCCTTCTGTCTCCTTCTGACTCCTTCTGTCTCCTTCTGTCTCCTTCTGACTCCTTATGTCTCCTTCTGACTCCTGACTCCTTCTGACCCCTTCTGACTCCTTCTGTCTCCTTCTGTCTCCTTCTGACTCCTTCTGACTCCTTCTGTCTCCTTCTGACTCCTTCTGTCTCCTGTCTCCTTCTGTCTCCTTCTGACTCCTTCTCTCCTTCTGACTCCTCCTGTCTCATTCTGACTCCTTCTGTCTCCTGTCTCCTTCTGACTCCTTCTGTCTCCTTCTGACTCATTCTGTCTCCTTCTGACTCATTCTGACTCCTTCTGACTCATTCTGTCTCCTTCTGACTCATTCTGTCTCCTTCTGACTCCTTCTGACTCCTTGTCTCCTTCTGACTCCTTCTGTCTCTTTCTGACTCCTTCTGACTCCTTCTGTCTCCTTCTGACTCCTTCTGACTCCTTCTGTCTCCTTCTGACTCCTTCTGTCTCCTTCGGACTCCTTCTGTCTCCTTCTGACTCCTTCTGTCTCCTTCTGTCTCCTTCTGACTCCTTATGTCTCCTTCTGACTCCTTCTGACTCCTTCTGTCTCCTTCTGTCTCCTTCTGACTCCTTATGTCTCTTTCTGACTCCTTCTGTCTCCTTCTGACTCCTTCTGTCGCCTTCTGACTCCTTCTGTCTCCTTCTGACTCCTTCTGTCTCCTGTCTCCTTCTGACTCATCCTGCTCCTTCTGACTCCTTCTGTCTCTTTCTGACTCCTTCTGTCTCTTTCTGACTCCTTCTGTCTCCTTCTGACTCCTTCTGTCTCCTGACTCCTTCTGTCTCCTTCTGACTCCTTCTGTCTCCTTCTGACTACTTCTCTCTCCTTCTGTCTCCTTCTGACTCCTTCTGTCTCCTTCTGACTCCTTAATAATAATAAATAATAATAAGCCATTTAGCAGACGCTTTTATCCAAAGCGACTTACAGTCGTGCGTGCATAAATGTTTGTGTATGGGTGGTCCCGGGGATCGAACCCACTACCTTGGCGTTACAAGCGCCGTGCTCTACCAGCTGAGCTACAGAGGACCTGTCTCCTTCTGACTCCTTCTGTCTCCTGTCTCCTTCTGACTCCTGACTCCTTCTGACTCCTTCTGTCTCCTTCTGACTCCTTCTGACTCCTTCTGTCTCCTTCTGACTCCTTCTGTCGCCTTCTGACTCCTTCTGTCTCCTTCTGACTCCTTCTGTCTCCTGTCTCCTTCTGACTCCTTCTGTCTCCTTCTGACTCCTTCTGTCTCTTTCTGACTCCTTCTGTCTCCTTCTGACTCCTTCTGTCTCCTTCTGACTCCTTTTGTCTCCTGACTCCTTCTGTCTCCTTCTGACTCCTTCTGTCTCCTTCTGACTACTTATCTCTCCTTCTGTCTCCTTCTGACTCCTTCTGTCTCCTGTCTCCTTCTGACTCCTTCTGACTCCTGACTCCTTCTGACTCCTTCTGTCTCCTTCTGACTCCTTCTGTCTCCTTCTGACTCCTTCTGTCTCCTTCTGACTCATTCTGTCTCCTTCTGACTACTTCTCTCTCCTTCTGTCTCCTTCTGACTACTTCTCTCTCCTTCTGTCTCCTTCTGTCTCCTTCTGACTCCTTCTGTCTCCTGTCTCCTTCTGACTCCTTCTGACTCCTGACTCCTTCTGACTCATTCTGTCTCCTTCTGACTCCTTCTGTCTCCTTCTGACTCCTTCTGTCTCCTTCTGACTCCTTCTGACTCCTTCTGACTTCTTCTGTCTCCTTCTGACTCATTCTGTCTCCTTCTGTCTCCTTCTGACTCCTTCTGTCTCCTTCTGACTCCTTCTGACTCCTTCTGTCTCCTTCTGACTCCTTCTGACTCCTTCTGACTCCTTCTGTCTCTTTCTGACTCCTTCTGTCTCCTTTTGACTCCTTCTGTCTCCTTCCGTCCCCTTCTGTCCCCTTCGGTCTCCTTTTGTCTCTCTTTCTCATTCTTTGTGTTGGTCACCTATTGGCTGTGGCTTGACTTCTCCGACACTCAGTACCGACTGAGCTCAGCTGGTCACGTTAGTCGCTGACTACTAGGCTCTAGCCAAAAGTAGTGCACTATACAGTAGGGAATAGGGTGCCATTTCAGACCCAGGCGAAGATCTCTAACCTCCGCTCATCCGCTTTCCGAGGTCTCTTTCCTTCTCTCCCTCTTGGGTCACTAAGGTTCAGGTTGTGAGGTCAATGGCATTCACTATTCCCAACCATGCTTGGACTGAGCTCTTCGCTTCCTGTTCCTGGACAGGAAAACATTTTTTCTTTAAAGACTTGTGTGTGCCAGTGGAAGTGTTATTATGACAGCCGTGCGAAGCTCCAATCCTGGAGGGCGATATTGTCTCCTGGTCTTTGTCCTCGCCTTTAAAATAGATCCAATTGTCTATTTTCTACCTGGGACTCGTCAGCCAATCAATGACATGAATTGACCCAATAAGTGCCACAAAGGGAGATCCCAAAAACCAGCAGGACTGCGCCCTTGTCTATCCCTGTTACGTCCATGAGAAAGGTTTGTGAGAAAGCGCGTTACAAATAAAATACCAGTGGGGTTGATGGGTTGATTGCTCTGCTGGTACTGTAAACATTGCTGTTATGCTATCCCCTGGTATGGCATTAGGGGATAGTGTGTCAAATGCTTTTACATGCCTTGACTGGCCTTTATTGATTGTAATGTGGGACTTTTATTTTGATATCTGTTATTCTGACTCTGCTTTATACTAGCTCTAGCACGTGCAGCAGGAAGGAGAGCTGTGTTAACAGACTGATATAAATACCAAATGAAGCCAATGTAGTTGGTCTTTGGGTTTGCACCACTACCCTCAGGGCATTTCAGCTAGAGAGAATTATTACAGTATATATACAGTACATTTACATTTATGCTTGCCTGGATTGAACTGTCTCCTACTATCAGCAATATGTTGCATGTCAATCTCAATACTGTATGAAGTTAAATATCAGTGAGCTATAGTGTTAAAACTGTATTTCATTATGATCAATATCCATTGGAGACAAATCTGACAGTTGATTTCACTACTAATTTCCATTCATTATTCTTAAAACAAAGCAAGATTGTTGACATATGACTGTTTTAATAAAATGTCAGGCGTTTTCCAATTATTTTGTATTGGATATTGGGAAAACACATTACAACTCATTGTATGTCATGACAGAAATGGCCAGCAGATGGCGCTACCTTTCCATACTGTTACGAATGCATGTTGTGAATGCATTACTGACTGAAAGTCTTTACATTTTATTCAGAGACATACATATGTATTGGATTAGAAATCAAATAATTTTGTAATGTGACACATCAATCCGAATTTCTAATTTCTCCAGTAAGTGCTACTCATTGATAGTAGTAGTAGTGGTGCATCTGGATAAGGTGAGTCCGCCCGTTTGAAATGCAAAATGCTTTTAGCATTTACAAAAGCTCCAATCCATTACTAGTGTTATAATAATCACACAAGCATTCAAAGTAATCCACCTTGCACTTACAAATTGAAATTCAATGCCCTGTCAGCCATAATAGATCACATTAATTCTCCCAGACCAGTATCCTGGTGGGAGTATGTGAGGCTTGACTATATGGAGAGATGGATTGTGTGAGGCAAGACAGAGGGAAAGAGTGTGTGTGTGTGCGTGTGCATCTAGGTGAGTGTGTGTGTGTGTGTCAAGGTTGTTATAGTAAACGAAAACTGAAACAAAAATAAAAACAAATATTGGAAAAACTATTTAGTAAACTGAAATAAAAACTACAAATATTTGAAAAACAAAAAAAATACTGAAACTATTATCTTTGACTGTAAAAATAAAATAAAATAAAACTCAGAAATTCTGTTTAGTTTTAGTTGTTTTCTTCTAAACTTTGTTTTCTAATGGGGTTTCCGAGCTTCTGAATCTGGCGTGTAAATGCTGCCAGTAGATGGCGATGTTTCAAATAGGCCTAGCTTGTGCATCACTATCACTAGCTATCAGTAGCTAACAGGGAAGAAATCCGAGGGCGAGCACGGAGCGTGACTGGGCCAAGCTAGAGCAGCCTGTGAAGTCGCTGGAGCCGTTCGCGATCCACCCCGACCAACTTCAAACTGACAGCCAGTCGCTGTCTGACCTTCTCAACCTTGAGGCACACTTGAAGTCAACTACTGTTGCAAAACAGTTGGCGCAGGTCCTCCTGAAGTCACTGCGTGAGAGCTTCTCATGCATACTGAATCCTCTGGCAGCTAGCTTCGATCCAACCCCTACTGCAGCTTCCCTGATGGACCCAAGAGTGTCTCTGGCACGTCGCTCAACAGAGATGGAGCCACTGATGAGGGAAGCAGAGTCTTTTGTACCTCAGCAAATCACAGCACCCCAGGCAGATGCCAGCAGGATGAATCCAACAAGCATCTCGACTACAGTGCTTCAGAAATATAGCTTCCTCGCATCGAGGATTGTGTCTGAGGTCACTGTCCGGCCGGAGGGTCAACCTGGCAGGGCATTAGGTGCCATGCGTGAGCTGCGGAAATACCTGGAAGAGGTAAAGGGGGGTATGTTTACAGAGTCGCCTCTTCAGTTCTGCCAGACAAGGATGGCGGTTTATCTAAAGCTGTGCCCTGTGGCACTGGATCGGGTGTCTGCCTCTGCCTCCCAAGCGTTCGTGGAGAGAATATTCTGTCTGTGGACAACTGCCATCAGGCTTGAAAAACCGAACGACCACCTCTCTGGAACGCAGTTTTCTTGAAGATAAACCAGAAAACCTTGTTTGGCTGAACAGAAACACACACACACACACACACACACACACACACACACACACACACACACACACACACACACACACACACACACACACACACACACACACACACACACACACACACACACACACACACACACACACACAAGCTGGCTGTGAACTGATAGATTTGTTGTACTGCTTATGGTTTTGCTGTAGTTGCAGCTGTTTGTATTAGCCCTATTTGAAGGGGTTAGTCAGTGATACAGGTTTAATATTACATAAGCATAACATGTCAAATGTGCCATGAGTTAATTTGTTGTTTTTTCCCCTCTCTTTCTGTCAGATAAAGGTAAAGATAGGTGATTCTTCTTACATCTACTACTAGTTAAAAGAGCATTGGATTGGTGTAAACATCGGCAAGAGTTTCCTTCCACCAGTCTAGGCACGTATCCTTTAAATCCAAGTCACATTTGGATTGATTTATAATTTAAAGTTAACCAAACCTATGTCCTGGCCATGGAGTTGTATAGAGTCCTCTAGTGGCCAAAAGCCTATGTTAGCATGGGCAGCGCCATTGATAGCCTCAGTGGTGCTACCCATGCTCGCATGACACAGATTCAGAGATGTTATGTCTATCCAAGTCTATGGTCCTGGCCCATCACCTTAAGTATTACTGCCCTCCAGTGGCAAGAAGTGGTATTTAGTATTTTATGAGGATCCCCATTAGCTGTTGCAAAAGCAGAAGCTACTCTTCCTGGGGTCCACACAGAACATGAAACATGACATAATAGAACAGCTCAAGGACAGAACTACATCCATTTTTGTTGTTGTTAAAAAGGCACATGTAGCCTACATATCAATACATACAAACAAACTATCTAGGTCAAATACGGGAGAGGCGTTGTGCCGTGAGGTGTTGCTTTATCTGTTTTTTGACTATGCAAACAATTTGGGATTTTCACCACATTTTCTTATAAAAAGAAGAAGTGGTGCAGTCAGTCTCTCCTCAACTCTTAGTCAAGAGAGACTGGCATGCATAGTATTTATATCAGCCCTCTGATTACAATGAAGGGCAAGACGTGCCGCTCTGTTTTGGGCCAGCTGCAGCTTAACTAGGTCTTTCCTTGCAGCACTGGACCACACGACTGGACAATAATCAAGATAAGACAAAACTAGAGCCTGCAGGACTTGCTTTTTGGAGTGTGGTGTCAAAAAAGCAGCGCATCTCTTTATTAAGGACACCAAAAAAAACTATAGGCCTACAACCCATAAATGGCTCCTAATCTCCCATGCATAGGCTATTTTCTGTCCCTAACACTGAAACTAAATAATATAAAAATTTTAAACTAAATATAAATGTTTAAATGTTTTTATCAAACTGAAACTAAATAAAAAAACGAGTAAATCAAGTCTGAAAACCAACTGAAACTTAACTGAATTTCAAATAAAAATCCCAAAATGAATAGAAATAAAAACAAATATTAAAATAACCAAAACTATAATAACCTTGTTATGTGTTGTGAGTCTGTGTGTATATGTCTGTGTGTGTGCGACCATGTGGGGAGGGGGGGGGGGGTTGGCTTTATCTCCACTGCTGCAAAGCCCCACATTTCCCCAGGGGATACCCAGGACACCTACTGCTATCTGACACACTGACCTCTCGCCTGCAGTCGAATCCCCATCACACTGACCCCTCGCCTGCAGTCACATCCCCATCACACTGACCCCTCGCCTGCAGTCACATCCCCATCACAATGACCCCTCGCCTGCAGTCACATCCCCATCACACTGACCCCTCGCCTGCAGTTACATCCCCATCACACTGACCCCTCGCCTGCAGTCACATCCCCTTCACACTGACCCCTCGCCTGCAGTCACATCCCCATCACACTGACCCCTCACCTGCAGTCACAACCCCATCACACTGACCCCTCGCCTGCAGTCACATCCCCTTCACACTGACCCCTCGCCTGCAGTCACATCCCCATCACACTGACCCCTCGCCTGCAGTCACATCCCCATCACACTGACCCCTCGCCTGCAGTCACATCCCCATCACACTGACCCCTCGCCTGCAGTCACATCCCCATCACACTGACCCCTCGCCTGCAGTCACATCCCCATCACACTGACCCCTCACCTGCAGTCACATCCCCATCTTACTGACCCCTCGCCTGCAGTCACATCCCCTTCACACTGACCCCTCGCCTGCAGTCACAACCCCATCACACTGACCCCTCGCCTGCAATCACATCCCCTTCACAATGACCCCTCGCCTGCAGTCACATCCCCATCACACTGATCCCTCGCCTGCAGTCACAACCCCATCACACTGACCCCTCGCCTGCAGTCACATCCCCATCACACTGACCCCTCGCCTGCAGTCACAACCCCATCACACTGACCCCTCGCCTGCAATCACATCCGCTTCACACTGACCCCTCGCCTGCAGTCACATCCCCATCACACTGATCCCTCGCCTGCAGTCACAACCCCATCACACTGACCCCTCGCCTGCAGTCACATCCCCATCACACTGACCCCTCGCCTGCAGTCACATCCCCATCACACTGACTCCTCGCCTGCAGTCACATCCCCATCACACTGACCCCTCGCCTGCAGTCACATCCCCATCACACTGACCCCTCGCCTGCAGTCACATCCCCATCACACTGACCCCTCGCCTGCAGTCACATCCCCTTCACACTGACCCCTCGCCTGCAGTCACATCCCCATCACACTGACCCCTTGCCTGCAGTCACAACCCCATCACACTGACCTCTCGCCTGCAATCACATCCCCTTCACACCGACCCCTCGCCTGCAGTCACATCCCCATCACACTGACCCCTCGCCTGCAGTCACATCCCCATCACACTGACCCCTCGCCTGCAGTCACATCCCCATCACACTGACTCCTCGCCTGCAGTCACATCCCCATCACACTGACCCCTCGCCTGCAGTCACATCCCCATCACACTGACCCCTTGGCTGCAGTCACATCCACATTACACTGACCCCTCGCCAGCAGTCGCATCCCCATCACACTGACCCCATCACACTGACCCCTCGCCTGCAGTCACATCCCCATCACACTGACCCCTCGCCTGCAGTCACATCCCCTTCACACTGACCCCTCGCCTGCAGTCGCATCCCCATCACACTGATCCCTCGCCTGCAGTCACAACCCCATCACACTGACCCCTCGCCTGCAGTCACATCCCCTTCACACTGACCCCTCGCCTGCAGTCACATCCCCATCACATTGACCCCTCACCTGCAGTCACAACCCCATCACACTGACTCCTCGCCTGCAGTCACATCCCCTTCACACTGACCCCTCGCCTGCAGTCACATCCCCATCACACTGACCCCTCGCCTGCAGTCACATCCCCATCACACTGACCCCTCGCCTGCAGTCACAACCCCATCACACTGACCCCTCGCCTGCAGTCACATTTCCCATCACACTGACCCCTCACCTGCAGTCACATCCCCATCACACTGACCTCTCGCCTGCAGTCGAATCCCCATCACACTGACCCCTCGCCTGCAGTCACATCCCCATCACACTGACCCCTCGCCTGCAGTCACATCCCCATCACACTGACCCCTCGCCTGCAGTCACATCCCCTTCACACTGACCCCTCGCCTGCAGTCACTTCCCCATCACACTGACCCCTCACCTGCAGTCACATCCCCATCACACTGACCCCTCGCCTGCAGTCACATCCCCTTCACACTGACCCCTCGCCTGCAGTCACATCCCCATCACACTGACCCCTCGCCTGCAGTCACATCCCCATCACACTGACCCCTCGCCTGCAGTCACATCCCCATCACACTGACCCCTCGCCTGCAGTCACATCCCCATCACACTGACCCCTCGCCTGCAGTCACATCCCCATCACACTGACCCCTCACCTGCAGTCACATCCCCATCTTACTGACCCCTCGCCTGCAGTCACATCCCCTTCACACTGACCCCTCGCCTGCAGTCACAACCCCATCACACTGACCCCTCGCCTGCAATCACATCCCCTTCACAATGACCCCTCGCCTGCAGTCACATCCCCATCACACTGATCCCTCGCCTGCAGTCACAACCCAATCACACTGACCCCTCGCCTGCAGTCACATCCCCATCACACTGACCCCTCGCCTGCAGTCACAACCCCATCACACTGACCCCTCGCCTGCAATCACATCCGCTTCACACTGACCCCTCGCCTGCAGTCACATCCCCATCACACTGATCCCTCGCCTGCAGACACAACCCCATCACACTGACCCCTCACCTGCAGTCACATCCCCATCACACTGACCCCTCGCCTGCAGTCACATCCCCATCACACTGACCCCTCGCCTGCAGTCACAACCCCATCACACTGACCCCTCGCCTGCAATCACATCCCCTTCACACTGACCCCTCACCTGCAGTCACATCCCCATCACACTGACCCCTCGCCTGCAGTCACAACCCCATCACACTGACCCCTTGGCTGCAGTCACATCCACATTACACTGACCCCTCGCCAGCAGTCACATCCCCATCACACTGACCCCATCACACTGACCCCTCGCCTGCAGTCACATCCCCATCACACTGACCCCTCGCCTGCAGTCACATCCCCTTCACACTGACCCCTCGCATGCAGTCACATCCCCATCACACGGACCCCTCGGCTGCAGTCACATCCACATCACACTGACCCCTCGCCTGCAGTCGCATCCTCATCACACTGACCCCATCACACTGACCCCTCGCCTGCAGTCACATCCCCATCACACTGACCCCTCGCCTGCAGTCACATCCCCTTCACACTGACCCCTCGCCTGCAGTCACTTCCTCATCACACTTAAAACTCGCCTGCAGTCACATCCCCATCACACTGACCCCTCGCCTGCAGTCACATCCCCTTCACACTGACCCCTCGCCTGCAGTCACATACCCATCACACTGACCCCTCGCCTGCAGTCACATCCCCATCACACTGACCCCTCGCCTGCAGTCACATCCCCATCACACTGACCCCTCGCCTGCAGTCACATCCCCATCACACTGACCCCTCGCCTGCAGTCACATCCCCATCACACTGACCCCTCACCTGCAGTCACATCCCCATCTTACTGACCCCTCGCCTGCAGTCACATCCGCTTCACACTGACCCCTCGCCTGCAGTCACAACCCCATCACACTGACCCCTCGCCTGCAATCACATCCCCTTCACAATGACCCCTCGCCTGCAGTCACATCCCCATCACACTGATCCCTCGCCTGCAGTCACAACCCCATCACACTGACCCCTCGCCTGCAGTCACATCCCCATCACACTGACCCCTCGCCTGCAGTCACAACCCCATCACACTGACCCCTCGCCTGCAATCACATCCGCTTCACACTGACCCCTCGCCTGCAGTCACATCCCCATCACACTGATCCCTCGCCTGCAGACACAACCCCATCACACTGACCCCTCGCCTGCAGTCACATCCCCTTCACACTGACCCCTCGCCTGCAGTCACATCCCCATCACACTGACCCCTCGCCTGCAGTCACAACCCCATCACACTGACCCCTCGCCTGCAATCACATCCCCTTCACACTGACCCCTCACCTGCAGTCACATCCCCATCACACTGACCCCTCGCCTGCAGTCACATCCCCATCACACTGACCCCTTGGCTGCAGTCACATCCACATTACACTGACCCCTCGCCAGCAGTCGCATCCCCATCACACTGACCCCATCACACTGACCCCTCGCCTGCAGTCACATCCCCATCACACTGACCCCTCGCCTGCAGTCACATCCCCTTCACACTGACCCCTCGCCTGCAGTCACATCCCCATCACACTGATCCCTCGCCTGCAGTCACAACCCCATCACACTGACCCCTCGCCTGCAGTCACATCCCCTTCACACTGACCCCTCGCCTGCAGTCGCATCCCCATCACACTGATCCCTCGCCTGCAGTCACAACCCCATCACACTGACCCCTCGCCTGCAGTCACATCCCCTTCACACTGACCCCTCGCCTGCAGTCACATCCCCATCACATTGACCCCTCACCTGCAGTCACAACCCCATCACACTGACTCCTCGCCTGCAGTCACATCCCCTTCACACTGACCCCTCGCCTGCAGTCACATCCCCATCACACTGACCCCTCGCCTGCAGTCACATCCCCATCACACTGACCCCTCGCCTGCAGTCACAACCCCATCACACTGACCCCTCGCCTGCAGTCACATTTCCCATCACACTGACCCCTCACCTGCAGTCACATCCCCATCACACTGACCTCTCGCCTGCAGTCGAATCCCCATCACACTGACCCCTCGCCTGCAGTCACATCCCCATCACACTGACCCCTCGCCTGCAGTCACATCCCCATCACACTGACCCCTCGCCTGCAGTCACATCCCCTTCACACTGACCCCTCGCCTGCAGTCACTTCCCCATCACACTGACCCCTCACCTGCAGTCACATCCCCATCACACTGACCCCTCGCCTGCAGTCACATCCCCTTCACACTGACCCCTCGCCTGCAGTCACATCCCCATCACACTGACCCCTCGCCTGCAGTCACATCCCCATCACACTGACCCCTCGCCTGCAGTCACATCCCCATCACACTGACCCCTCGCCTGCAGTCACATCCCCATCACACTGACCCCTCGCCTGCAGTCACATCCCCATCACACTGACCCCTCACCTGCAGTCACATCCCCATCTTACTGACCCCTCGCCTGCAGTCACATCCCCTTCACACTGACCCCTCGCCTGCAGTCACAACCCCATCACACTGACCCCTCGCCTGCAATCACATCCCCTTCACAATGACCCCTCGCCTGCAGTCACATCCCCATCACACTGATCCCTCGCCTGCAGTCACAACCCCATCACACTGACCCCTCGCCTGCAGTCACATCCCCATCACACTGACCCCTCGCCTGCAGTCACAACCCCATCACACTGACCCCTCGCCTGCAATCACATCCGCTTCACACTGACCCCTCGCCTGCAGTCACATCCCCATCACACTGATCCCTCGCCTGCAGACACAACCCCATCACACTGACCCCTCGCCTGCAGTCACATCCCCATCACACTGACCCCTCGCCTGCAGTCACATCCCCATCACACTGACCCCTCGCCTGCAGTCACAACCCCATCACACTGACCCCTCGCCTGCAATCACATCCCCTTCACACTGACCCCTCACCTGCAGTCACATCCCCATCACACTGACCCCTCGCCTGCAGTCACAACCCCATCACACTGACCCCTTGGCTGCAGTCACATCCACATTACACTGACCCCTCGCCAGCAGTCACATCCCCATCACACTGACCCCATCACACTGACCCCTCGCCTGCAGTCACATCCCCATCACACTGACCCCTCGCCTGCAGTCACATCCCCTTCACACTGACCCCTCGCCTGCAGTCACATCCCCATCACACTGATCCCTCGCCTGCAGTCACAACCCCATCACACTGACCCCTCGCCTGCAGTCACATCCCTATCACACTGACCCCTCGCCTGCAGTCACATCCCCATCACACTGACCCCTCGCCTGCAGTCACATCCCCATCACACTGACCCCTCGCCTGCAGTCACATCCCCATCACACTGACCCCTCGCCTGCAGTCACATCCCCTTCACACTGACCCCTCGCCTGCAGTCACATCCCCATCACACTGACCCCTCGCCTGCAGTCACAACCCCATCACACTGACCCCTCGCCTGCAGTCACATCCCCTTCACACTGACCCCTCGCCTGCAGTCACATCCCCATCACACTGACCCCTCGCCTGCAGTCACATCCCCATCACACTGACCCCTCGCCTGCAGTCACATCCCCATCACACTGACCCCTCGCCTGCAGTCACATCCCCTTCACACTGACCCCTCGCCTGCAGTCACATCCCCATCACACTGACCCCTCGCCTGCAGTCACATCCCCATCACACTGACCCCTCGCATGCAGTCACATCCCCATCACACGGACCCCTCGGCTGCAGTCACATCCACATCACACTGACCCCTCGCCTGCAGTCGCATCCTCATCACACTGACCCCATCACACTGACCCCTCGCCTGCAGTCACATCCCCATCACACTGACCCCTCGCCTGCAGTCACATCCCCTTCACACTGACCCCTCGCCTGCAGTCACATCCTCATCACACTTAAAACTCGCCTGCAGTCACATCCCCATCACACTGACCCCTCGCCTGCAGTCACATCCCCTTCACACTGACCCCTCGCCTGCAGTCACATACCCATCACACTGACCCCTCGCCTGCAGTCACATCCCCATCACACTGACCCCTCGCCTGCAGTCACATCCCCATCACACTGACCCCTCGCCTGCAGTCACATCCCCATCACACTGACCCCTCGCCTGCAGTCACATCCCCATCACACTGACCCCTCACCTGCAGTCACATCCCCATCTTACTGACCCCTCGCCTGCAGTCACATCCCCTTCACACTGACCCCTCGCCTGCAGTCACAACCCCATCACACTGACCCCTCGCCTGCAATCACATCCCCTTCACAATGACCCCTCGCCTGCAGTCACATCCCCATCACACTGATCCCTCGCCTGCAGTCACAACCCCATCACACTGACCCCTCGCCTGCAGTCACATCCCCATCACACTGACCCCTCGCCTGCAGTCACAACCCCATCACACTGACCCCTCGCCTGCAATAACATCCGCTTCACACTGACCCCTCGCCTGCAGTCACATCCCCATCACACTGATCCCTCGCCTGCAGACACAACCCCATCACACTGACCCCTCGCCTGCAGTCACATCCCCTTCACACTGACCCCTCGCCTGCAGTCACATCCCCATCACACTGACCCCTCGCCTGCAGTCACAACCCCATCACACTGACCCCTCGCCTGCAATCACATCCCCTTCACACTGACCCCTCACCTGCAGTCACATCCCCATCACACTGACCCCTCGCCTGCAGTCACATCCCCATCACACTGACCCCTTGGCTGCAGTCACATCCACATTACACTGACCCCTCGCCAGCAGTCGCATCCCCATCACACTGACCCCATCACACTGACCCCTCGCCTGCAGTCACATCCCCATCACACTGACCCCTCGCCTGCAGTCACATCCCCTTCACACTGACCCCTCGCCTGCAGTCACATCCCCATCACACTGATCCCTCGCCTGCAGTCACAACCCCATCACACTGACCCCTCGCCTGCAGTCACATCCCTATCACACTGACCCCTCGCCTGCAGTCACATCCCCATCACACTGACCCCTCGCCTGCAGTCACATCCCCATCACACTGACCCCTCGCCTGCAGTCACATCCCCATCACACTGACCCCTCGCCTGCAGTCACATCCCCTTCACACTGACCCCTCGCCTGCAGTCACATCCCCATCACACTGACCCCTCGCCTGCAGTCACAACCCCATCACACTGACCCCTTGGCTGCAGTCACATCCACATTACACTGACCCCTCGCCAGCAGTCGCATCCCCATCACACTGACCCCATCACACTGACCCCTCGCCTGCAGTCACATCCCCATCACACTGACCCCTCGCCTGCAGTCACATCCCCATCACACTGACCCCTCGCCTGCAGTCACATCCCCATCACACTGACCCCTCGCCTGCAGTCACATCCCCATCACACTGACCCCTCGCCTGCAGTCACATCCCCATCACACTGACCCCTCACCTGCAATCACATCCCCATCTTACTGACCCCTCGCCTGCAGTCACATCCCCTTCACACTGACCCCTCGCCTGCAGTCACAACCCCATCACACTGACCCCTCGCCTGCAATCACATCCCCTTCACAATGACCCCTCGTCTGCAGTCACATCCCCATCACACTGATCCCTCGCCTGCAGTCACAACCCCATCACACTGACCCCTCGCCTGCAGTCACATCCCCATCACACTGACCCCTCGCCTGCAGTCACAACCCCATCACACTGACCCCTCGCCTGCAATCACATCCGCTTCACACTGACCCCTCGCCTGCAGTCACATCCCCATCACACTGATCCCTCGCCTGCAGACACAACCCCATCACACTGACCCCTCGCCTGCAGTCACATCCCCATCACACTGACCCCTCGCCTGCAGTCACATCCCCATCACACTGACCCCTCGCCTGCAGTCACAACCCCATCACACTGACCCCTCGCCTGCAATCACATCCCCTTCACACTGACCCCTCACCTGCAGTCACATCCCCATTACACTGACCCCTCGCCTGCAGTCACATCCCCATCACACTGACCCCTTGGCTGCAGTCACATCCACATTACACTGACCCCTCGCCAGCAGTCGCATCCCCATCACACTGACCCCATCACACTGACCCCTCGCCTGCAGTCACATCCCCATCACACTGACCCCTCGCCTGCAGTCACATCCCCTTCACACTGACCCCTCGCCTGCAGTCACATCCCCATCACACTGATCCCTCGCCTGCAGTCACAACCCCATCACACTGACCCCTCGCCTGCAGTCACATCCCTATCACACTGACCCCTCGCCTGCAGTCACATCCCCATCACACTGACCCCTCGCCTGCAGTCACATCCCCATCACACTGACCCCTCGCCTGCAGTCACATCCCCATCACACTGACCCCTCGCCTGCAGTCACATCCCCTTCACACTGACCCCTCGCCTGCAGTCACATCCCCATCACACTGACCCCTCGCCTGCAGTCACAACCCCATCACACTGACCCCTCGCCTGCAGTCACATCCCCTTCACACTGACCCATCGCCTGCAGTCACATCCCCATCACACTGACCCCTCGCCTGCAGTCACATCCCCATCACACTGACCCCTCGCCTGCAGTCACATCCCCATCACACTGACCCCTCGCCTGCAGTCACATCCCCATCACACTGACCCCTCGCCTGCAGTCACATCCCCTTCACACTGACCCCTCGCCTGCAGTCACATCCCCATCACACTGACCCCTCGCCTGCAGTCACATCCCCATCACACTGACCCCTCGCATGCAGTCACATCCCCATCACACGGACCCCTCGGCTGCAGTCACATCCACATCACACTGACCCCTCGCCTGCAGTCGCATCCTCATCACACTGACCCCATCACACTGACCCCTCGCCTGCAGTCACATCCCCATCACACTGACCCCTCGCCTGCAGTCACATCCCCTTCACACTGACCCCTCGCCTGCAGTCACTTCCTCATCACACTTAAAACTCGCCTGCAGTCACATCCCCATCACACTGACCCCTCGCCTGCAGTCACATCCCCATCACACTGACCCCTCGCCTGCAGTCACAACCCCATCACACTGACCCCTCGCCTGCAATCACATCCGCTTCACACTGACCCCTCGCCTGCAGTCACATCCCCATCACACTGATCCCTCGCCTGCAGACACAACCCCATCACACTGACCCCTCGCCTGCAGTCACATCCCCATCACACTGACCCCTCGCCTGCAGTCACATCCCCATCACACTGACCCCTCGCCTGCAGTCACATCCCCATCACACTGACCCCTCGCCTGCAGTCATATCCCCATCACACTGACCCCTCGCCTGCAGTCACATCCCCATCACACTGACCCCTCACCTGCAGTCACATCCCCTTCACACTGACCCCTCGCCTGCAGTCACATCCCCATCACACTGACCCCTCGCCTGCAGCCACAACCCCATCACACTGACCCCTCGCCTGCAATCACATCCCCTTCACACTGACCCCTCGCCTGCAGTCACATCCCCATCACACTGACCCCTCGCCTGCAGTCACATCCCCATCACACTGACCCCTCGCCTGCAGTCACATCCCCATCACACTGACTCCTCGCCTGCAGTCACATCCCCATCACACTGACCCCTCGCCTGCAGTCACATCCCCTTCACACTGACCCCTCGCCTGCAGTCACATCCCCATCACACTGACCTCTCGCCTGCAGTCACATCCCCTTCACACTGACCCCTCGCTTGCAGTCACATCCCCATCACACTGACTCCTCGCCTGCAGTCACATCCCCATCACACTGACCCCTCGCCTGCAGTCACATCCCCATCACACTGACCCCTTGGCTGCAGTCACATCCACATTACACTGACCCCTCGCCAGCAGTCGCATTCCCATCACACTGACCCCATCACACTGACCCCTCGCCTGCAGTCACATCCCCATCACACTGACCCCTCGCCTGCAGTCACATCCCCTTCACACTGACCCCTCGCCTGCAGTCACATCCCCATCACACTGATCCCTCGCCTGCAGTCACAACCCCATCACACTGACCCCTCGCCTGCAGTCACATCCCTATCACACTGACCCCTCGCCTGCAGTCACATCCCCATCACACTGACCCCTCGCCTGCAGTCACATCCCCATCACACTGACCCCTCGCCTGCAGTCACATCCCCATCACACTGACCCCTCGCCTGCAGTCACATCCCCTTCACACTGACCCCTCGCCTGCAGTCACATCCCCATCACACTGACCCCTCGCCTGCAGTCACAACCCCATCACACTGACCCCTCGCCTGCAGTCACATCCCCTTCACACTGACCCCTCGCCTGCAGTCACATCCCCATCACACTGATCCCTCGCCTGCAGTCACAACCCCATCACACTGACCCCTCGCCTGCAGTCACATCCCTATCACACTGACCCCTCGCCTGCAGTCACATCCCCATCACACTGACCCCTCGCCTGCAGTCACATCCCCATCACACTGACCCCTCGCCTGCAGTCACATCCCCATCACACTGACCCCTCGCCTGCAGTCACATCCCCTTCACACTGACCCCTCGCCTGCAGTCACATCCCCATCACACTGACCCCTCGCCTGCAGTCACAACCCCATCACACTGACCCCTCGCCTGCAGTCACATCCCCTTCACACTGACCCCTCGCCTGCAGTCACATCCCCATCACACTGACCCCTCGCCTGCAGTCACATCCCCATCACACTGACCCCTCACCTGCAGTCACATCCCCTTCACACTGACCCCTCGCCTGCAGTCACATCCCCATCACACTGACCCCTCGCCTGCAGTCACATCCCCATCACACTGACCCCTCGCATGCAGTCACATCCCCATCACACGGACCCCTCGGCTGCAGTCACATCCACATCACACTGACCCCTCGCCTGCAGTCGCATCCTCATCACACTGACCCCATCACACTGACCCCTCGCCTGCAGTCACATCCCCATCACACTGACCCCTCGCCTGCAGTCACATCCCCTTCACACTGACCCCTCGCCTGCAGTCACTTCCCCATCACACTTAAAACTCGCCTGCAGTCACATCCCCATCACACTGACACCTCGCCTGCAGTCACATCCACATCACACTGACCCCTCGCCTGCAGTCACATCCCCATCACACTGACCACTCGCCTGCAGTCACATCCCCATCACACTGACCCCTCGCCTGCAGTCACATCCCCATCACACTGACCCCTCGCCTGCAGTCACATCCCCATCACACTGACCCCTCGGCTGCAGTCACATCCACATCACACTGACCCCTCGCCTGCAGTCACATCCCCATCACACTGACCCCATCACAATGACCCCTCGCCTGCAGTCACATCCCCATCACACTGACCCCTCGCCTCCAGTCACATCCCCATCACACTGACCCCATGCCTGCAGTCACATCACCATCACACTGACCCCATGCCTGCAGTCACATCCCCATCACACTGACCCCTCGCCTGCAGTCACATCACCATTACACTGACCCCTCACCTGCAGTCACATCCCCATCACACTGACTCTTCGCCTGCAGTCACATCTCCATCACACTGACCCCTCGCCTGCAGTCACATCACCATCACACTGACCCCTCGGCTGCAGTCACATCCCCATCACACTGACCCCTCGCCTGCAGTCACATCCCCATCACACTAAAAATAATAATGTGCAAATATTGTACAATTGTGCATGGCTCTTAGAGACTAACACAGAAAGACTCACAGCTGTAATCGCTGCCAAAGGTGATTCTAATATGTATTGACTCGGGGTGTGAATACTTATGTAAATTAGATATTTCTGTATTTCATTTTCAATACATTTGCAAACATTTCTAAAAACATGTTTTCACTTTGTCATTATGGGGTGTTATGTGTAGATGGGGTGAAAAAACAAAAAAAATAATCCATTTTAAATTTAGGCTGTAACACAACAAAATGTGGAATAAGTCAAGGGGCATGAATATTTTCTGAAGTCACTGTATAAAATGATAGATTCCCAGATTAATTTATATTCATACAGTATATGGTCTGTATGACACATCACTGACACACTACGATTGAATCACTGCTACTGTCTAGTAAACCCAGCTGTGTACTGTACTCCTGAGACCCAAATGGCACCCTGTTCTCTATATAGTGCACTACTTTGGACCAGAGAGCGCTATGGGTGCCAGTTGACTCAGCATATGAGTGAGCTCCATCCTCCATCCTCCCCATCCTGTGTTCACGGGGCTCTGACTAAAGATGCCCATCTGGGCTCTAATCTGGAGGACCAACATCTGTGACTCATTCCTATCTGCCCAAAGCTCAACCGGGCTTCCTATACCTAGTGTATCATTTACTGTGGGAATAATTAAGGAACTATGCAGATGAATGGTGATTTATCTTCTTACCGTCGAATGCTGCCTCATAAGTTAGCACCCTTGTGGAATGAGACACAGCGGATGATGATTCTGTGACTTGGTTTGCTCACGACCACTTTACCTTGTGTGGTTAAAGGTGCTACAAATAGAATCTCTCTGAATGTCTCCCCCATGTGGAAGCTTGGTGAATTGCAACAGCACTAGGCTGCATTCAAAACAAATATCCCCCCTCCCCGCATCCCATTTCCCATCGCATGGTAGAGACTCGCGCTATTCAGTTTTGGTCCGCCAGCTTCAAACTGCTGAAAAATAGCGATCCTCTGTCAATCTAATGTAAAGAAATTACACAAAAAAAGACACAAGGAAGAGATTTTCAATAAAATTGAATATATCAATATATAAAGACATTTAAGAACAACTTCATTAAATAATAAAAAGGTGAGAGACCATTTTGGCAATTTGAGTACAGATGTTATTTTCATGTTATTTTCCCTCCCTTCATGTACATAAGAACCCATTTCCTCTCACAGCAAAACTGTGTAAAAAATAACAAAATAATAAAAAGGCATGAGAAAACAATAATTCATATTATAAAACACCGGGGATGAAAGACAATGGGATGATATGGAGAACATTGAGGAAGAACCACCTTGTATGATTTGTACTAAGAAATAAATAAAAAAATTGAAAAATAAAAGGATATCATATTAAGCAAGACCAAGTAAAAACACAAAACACTTTGGTGGTTAATTCATAGTTTGTACAATCAGGCAATTCAGTGTTCTTTTATTCAAATAAATGAAGATACCGTCATCAACAATTTTTTCTTATCTAAAATCTTATATACATATTTTTCTTGTACAGAATTGTATAATACGTTATCAAAAGATTTTTTTTGCAATATGACAATGTATTTACAAATCATGATTTTCAAAAAACCACCCCCTCGCAGCTACTCCGGTCCCAAACACACACACACTCACATGCACTCACAAACGTGCACACACACACACACCTTTTGTTCTCCCATGCAATACACACAACATAGAAGGCATTCTGAGAGGGCTGTGCAACAAAGAGCCTACAAAAACGTTTTCAATATGTCTGTGGGATGAACATAAACTCTCGCATGAATGCACAAACATAAACACACACACACACACACCTCCACACCTCGCTCTTTCCCATTCCATCCTGTTGGTCTCCGTGAACAAAAATACAACAATGGAAGGGACTCTGAAATGTCTATTTTCCCAGCGGAGCAGAGCACCAGTGTGACAGACAGGACAAAATGAGAGGGGGACAAAATGAGAGGGGGACAAAAGAGAGGGGGACAAAAGAGAGGGGGACAAGAGAGAGGGGGACAAAAGAGAAGGGGACAAAAGAGAGGGGGACAAGAAAGAGGGGGACAAGAGAGAGGGGGACAAAAGAGAGGGGGACAAAAGAGAGGGGGACAAAAGAGAGGGGGACAAGAGAGAGGGGGACAAAAGAGAAGGGGACAAAAGAGAGGGGGACAAGAAAGAGGGGGACAAGAGAGAGGGGGACAAAAGAGAGGGGGACAAAATAGAGGGGGACAAAAGAGAGGGGGACAAGAGAGAGGGGGACAAGAGAGAGGGGGACAAAAGAGAGGGGGACAAGAGAGAGGGGGACAAGAGAGAGGGGGACAAAAGAGAGGGGGACAAAAGAGAGGGGGACAAAAGAGAGGGGGACGAGAGAGAGGGGGACAAAAGAGAGGGGGACAAAAGAGAGGGGGACAAAAGAGAGGGGCATAAAGGAGGGCCGTGTTTACTGACAGGAGGATCCAACCTGACTAAACCTCATTACTATTGAAGACTTCGTCCCAAATGGCACCCTATTCTCTATACAGTGCACTACTTTGGGGTTTCCCTCTGGGTCCTGGTCAAAAGTAGTGCACTATTAACGGAATAGGGTGCCATTTGGGACGAACCCTAAATCGGCCACCGTGGCCTCGGCCACCAAATCACCTGACAGGAGCCTTTTGTCAGCAGTCAACCTACTACTGAGCTCCTCCTGTATGATAGACCTCCTACTGAGTTCCCCCTGTATGATAGACCTCCTACTGAGTTCCCCCTGTATGATAGACCTCCTACTGAGTTCCTCCTGTATGATATACCTCCTACTGAGCTCCTCCTGTATGATATACCTCCTACTGAGTTCCTCCTGTATGATAGACCTCCTACTGAGTTCCTCCTGTATGATATACCTCCTACTGAGCTCCTCCTGTATGATAGACCTCCTACTGAGTTCCTCCTGTATGATATATCTCCTACTGATCTCCTCCTATATGATAGACCTCCTAATGAGCTCCTCCTGTATGATAGACCTCCTACTGATCTCCTCCTGTATGATAGACCTCCTACTGAGATCCTCCTGTATGATATACCTCCTACTGAGTTCCTCCTGTATGATAGACATCCTACTGAGCTCCTCCTGTATGATAGACATCCTACTGAGATCCTCCTGTATAATAGACCTCCCACTGAGGTCCTCCTGTATGATAGACCTCCTACTGAGCTCCTCCTGTATGACAGACCTCCCACTGAGCTCCTCCTGTATGATAGACCTCCCACTGAGGTCCTCCTGTATGAAAGCTCACAATGACATATGCTCATATAACGAGGACAGGGGCATGGATGTGTGTGTGTATGTATGTGTGTGTGTGTATGTGTGTGTGTATGTGTGTGTGTCTGTCTTTGGGGCGAGTGGAGTGCTTGTGAGTGGCGAGTGAATATGCATGCTTGTGTGTCATCTATCGAGGGTGAGCGACTGTGTGTGTGTGTGTGTGTGTGTTTGTTTGTGTGTGTGTGTGTTTACTGACAACGAGAGCAGATGGGAGAATAAAATCCCCAAAAACAGATGACACATTTACCAACCACATACCCTGTGGCCATGGAAAACAGCTACAAAGGAGAATAATAGCTAACAATTAGCCTGGTAGCCACTAGCCATTTCTGGTCCTGCTTTAGCCTAGTTAAACATTAGCCTGCTAGCCAGAAAGCTAGCCATTTCTGCTTTAGCCTAGTTAAACATTAGCCTGCTAGCCAGAAAGCTAGCTATTTCTGCTTTAGCCAACTCTGTTGTCATTATCACGCCTAACACGGATACCCTTGGCCATTAGCTGCTAATTAGACATATTTTCACTGGGCCTATAAATCCAGGCCACCATTAATAACTACAAAGGCTTCTCTCGCTAAGCTTTCAGTTTCTCTTGGATCCCACCTAAATCTCTCAACGACCCTCCTATGCCCTGCTTGCCTTCAGGTAGCCTTTGTGGTTCAATAAGGAAAACATCAAAGAGGTTTCTGCCATGGGCTCAACTGTACTTCACAGGATATCAACAAGGATGCTTTGAAAACTCCTCTCCAATGGCGAGAGAAAGTACACACACAGGCTTACACACACGTAAATGCACACAAACACGCTGGGACAGACAAGCAAATTCACACTCACTCACACACAGCAACCTCTCTCTTCAACCTTTCACTCCACTCCAAGACAAATGCCCTGACCAGAATAACTGAACACTATGACATCTTTAGTAATCATGAAGTGAACGATAAAACATGTTCAATTAATATCTTAAAACAATACAGATTGTCCCATCTACTAAGGTGCTGACCTGGTTTAAACCTCCTAAAAAGTCTCTCCCGAAAATGAGGTTCCACCAGGGAAATAAAATGAAGAGCATAAATTTAAAACATCAAAAGACGAAAATAAACGTGAGACATATAACCCAGCTCAATACTGCTTAGATTGATCAAAAGTGGATGAAAAACATACAGAATTGGAGTTGACTCCGTTTTAAGTCCAGTGTGGTCATCTGTAGCTCAATTGGTAGAGCATGGCGCTTGTAACGCCAGGGTAGTGGGTTCGATCCCCGGGACCATCCATACGTAAAAATGTATGCACACATGACTGTAAGTCGCTTTGGATAAAAGTGTCTGCTAAATGGCATATTAGTAGGAAATGTATCTAAATTCAATTGACACATAGAGAATTCATTAACTGAATTCTTATCAATTTCCTAAATTGACAGGAATTCAAACGGAACCCACCCAAACTCTGACATCACATTTAAAAAACGTAGAAAGTGAAAAATTGTTGATCCTGTGTAATGAATTGGCACAGCATGAACTTGAATGGCTGGATGTGATGATATCATAACATCATATGTCCATCCTGTCAACAGACTCAGTCAGTCAGCGTGAGTGACCCGTAACCTCAGTACTGAGTGTGCGTGTGCCTGAGCGGCGACCATCTTGAAAATTAACCCCCTGAGCGGCCATCTTGTCTTGTATCCATACTCCCACTATATCCATCTCACTTCGCCGTAGTAGACAGCATAGGCTGCTCCGTGTACCAATGAGTCCCCGGATCGGGCATACTGCCACCCAGTGGCAGCGCAATGAACTGTGGGCATGTATTTCCACCTCCGCCGACTACGCCACACCCCACTCCGGCTGGGTATGGGTGGTGACCGTGGTGGCCACCCATGCCGCCGTCCGTCCGGCCGATGTGAATCTCATCCTCCTCGCCCTCGCCCGTGGTCTTGCGGTAGACAGGGTTGTCAAAATTCATGCTCTTGGTGGCGTTTTGCCGATAGTTCCGCCAAACCAGGTAGACCCCAGTGCAGAGCAGGCCGAAGATCACTGTGGCAACAATAGGAACTGCATGTGTTTAACACACAGTGGCAGGGGGAAGGATGGGGGTGGGGGGGGGGACACGGGAAGATGGGGGAGATGGGAGAGCGTTAATGTCGTCGGACCATGAGACGAAAGGCACAGAGATGAAGTAGAGCAAATTAAGGCATGCGGGGGGGGGGGGCAGAGCGGGGAGGGGGACGCGGACGTGTTGGAGATTTCTGTGCTAGGCTGGTGGATTAAATGCCATTAATATAATCAGGGTATGATCTCATTACTTTGAAGAACACATTTCTAGGCAGCAGTATGGTTGTCTCAGAACTTCTGGAGGCAACTAGGGTCTGTGTAACCGTGACCCCAAGTCATGCCATATGGGCCATTTCTGAGAGATCTTCGCAAAAACTGGGCTTGAGCCAGTATTCTGTATTCTGTGGCTATATGGACTGGAATTTTGGGCAGTGAAGTACAGTTTGGCACAGAGGAACATCAACTGTCCAGCAAGCTCATAAAACGGAGGATTTACTAGAATCTTTAAGGGTTCTGTCCTTTACTAATACATTTAAGTATCGAGAGACAAGAGTGTCTGGAAGACATCCCATCCTAGGTAGAAGCTAACATTACCTTCACTAGCTACTTCAACATAATATTTCAATTGAGTATTACTACAGGTCAACTTTAACTGCAGATGAATTACACTTTAATATTAGCTGGATTCAAAAGGAGTTTCAGATTATCTTCAGTTAAAAGGTGACATAATTTCATCATCTAAGTGTTCATTGTAATTGATTTACATTTTAGTACAGAGACTTACTAACTTTCTCTCTTTCCCTGAGTAAAAACATATTATCATCATCACAATACCATTACTTATGCTTGAGGACATTATTACCTTATATGGGTAAATCCTGTCCTGTCTATATCACCTTATGCAGATTAGGTGGTGGGGCCAGGTGAAGGGGGTCAGCCCAAACATAGCTGGGTTCTTTCTGCTGAATGGCTAATTCCCTGCTAATCTAATTCACCTTGGTGAGTCTGCGGCTGTCCCTGTGACCACCAGTGTGTCCATTACTCTGAGGAGAGACTATATGCCCTCAGTATGACCTACACGTAAAGCCTCAGCTCCACATTAATTATGATAAAACACTCCAGAAAACGACAGAATTACAGGGTCACGTTCATTAGGGCAAGCAACGTAAAACATTTGCAGCGTAAAACAAAAAATGAGCTGTCTTATTGGACAAATCCAGTTTAGCCCCCTGCTGTTTCAGTCCGTTTTTCATCAGTTTGGACTACCTCTCATCTCTATGGGTTTTCTGACTACCTGCAATAATATATGCAAACAAACGCACAGCCACCTGAAGGTCTATGGTTGTTTTGGTTGGAACGTACCCAACACAGACAATACATGAATGGATATGCAGTGGCAGAATGTCAAGACAAACAAACCATGGCTTCTGAGTGGCCCATGTCTCTAGGCATGGTCCATCTGGTCCAAACTGAACCAGGATCAGTGGATAGGAGTGTAGGGCCATGTCTCTAGGCATGGTCCATCTGATACAAACTGAACCAGGATCAGTGGATAGGAGCGTAGGGCCATGTCTCTAGGCATGGTCCATCTGATACAAACTGAACCAGGATCAGTGGATAGGAGCGTAGGGCCATGTCTCTAGGCATGGTCCCTCTGGTCCAAACTGAACCAGGATCAGTGGATAGGAGTGTAGGGCCATGTCTCTAGGCATGGTCCCTCTGGTCCAAATTGAACCAGGATCAGTGGATAGGAGTGTAGGGCCATGTCTCTAGGCATGGTCCATCTGGTACAAACTGAACCAGGATCAGTGGATAGGAGTGTAGGGCCATGTCTCTAGGCATGGTCCCTCTGGTCCAAACTGAACCAGGATCAGTGGAAAGGAGATAAATATAGCAGGTGGGACAGGAGAAGCAGTCCCTGTGGAGCACAGAGAGAGGACATGTACTTACCTATGGGGATCACTACTCCCAGAACTGCAACTGTCATGTTCTCACCCAGGAGGAAATGCTCACTTCCAGCTACAGAGAGAGGGGGGGGGGGTGGTGGTGGAGGAAAGCGCGAGAGAGAGAGAGAGAGAGAGAGAGAGAGAGAGAGAGAGAGAGAGAGAGAGAGAGAGAGAGAGAGAGGCAGAGAGAGAGAGAGAGAGAGAGAGAGGAGAGAGAGGAGAGAGAGAGAGAGAGAGAGCGAGAGAGAGAGAGAGAGAGAGGAGAGAGAGGAGAGAGAAAACGAGAGAGAGAGAGAGAGAGAGAGAGGAGAGAGAAAAAGAGAGAGAGAGAGAGAGAGAGAGAGACAGAGAGAGAGAGTGTCAGAGAAGAAAAGAGAGAGGGGAATTAAAAGTGCGAGAGACAGTGATAGGGACAGAAAGAGGGAGAAAGAGAAAATAAAATATTACATAAGTGGCATTTCTCACTGTCTCACTTCTCCCCTCATGACCCCTGGTACAGAGCTGTATTACCCCTCATGACCCCTGGTACAGGGTTGTATTACCCCTCATGACCCCTGGTACAGGGCTGTATTACCCCTCATGACCCCTGGTACAGGGCTGTATTACCCCTTGTGACCCCTGGTACAGGGTTGTATTACCACTCATGACCCCTGGTACAGGGTTGTATTACCACTCATGACCCCTGGTACAGGGTTGTATTACCCCTCATGACCCCTGGTACAGGGCTGTATTACCCCTTGTGACCCCTGGTACAGGGTTGTATTACCCCTCGTGACCCCTGGTACAGGGTTGTATTACCCCTCATGACCCCTGGTACAGGGTTGTATTACCACTCATGACCCCTGGTACAGGGCTGTATTACCCCTCGTGACCCCTGGTACAGGGTTGTATTACCCCTCATGACCCCTGGTACAGGGTTGTATTACCCCTCGTGACCCCTGGTACAAGGTTGTATTACCCCTCATGACCCCTGGTACAGGGTTGTATTACCCCTCATGACCCCTGGTACAGGGCTGAATTACCTTGGCACTGTCCTTACCCTTCTATACATAATCTCTATAAAGCCTCCATTAGTACAAAGTCACCTCGCACCCTACCTACCCCTCTCTAACTCCGAACACACACACACACACACACACATTCTAAAGAGGTGGCAGTGCACTAGGCCACAGCTTCATCAGATGACTGCTCCTGCCTCCCTCCTGCTTCCTCACTGCCCTAACCAGCTGCTCCCTCCTGCTTCCTCACTGCCCTAACCAGCTGCTCCCTCCTGCTTCCTCACTGCCCTAACCAGCTGCTCTCTCCTGCTTCCTCACTGCCCTAACCAGCTGCTCCCTCCTGCTTCCTCACTGCCCTAACCAGCTGCTCCCTCCTGCTTCCCCACTGCCCTAACCAGCTGCTGCCTCCTGCTTCCTCACTGCCCTAACCAGCTGCTCTCTCCTGCTTCCTCACTGCCCTAACCAGCTGCTCCCTCCTGCTTCCTCACTGCCCTAACCAGCTGCTCTCTCCTGCTTCCTCACTGCCCTAACCAGCTGCTCCCTCCTGCTTCCTCACTGCCCTAACCAGCTGCTCCCTCCTGCTTCCTCACTGCCCTAACCAGCTGCTCTCTCCTGCTTCCTCACTGCCCTAACCAGCTGCTCCCTCCTGCTTCCTCACTGCCCTAACCAGCTGCTCTCTCCTGCTTCCTCACTGCCCTAACCAGCTGCTCCCTCCTGCTTCCTCACTGCCCTAACCAGCTGCTCTCTCCTGCTTCCTCACTGCCCTAACCAGCTGCTCCCTCCTGCTTCCCCACTGCACTAACCAGCTGCTGCCTCCTGCTTCCTCACTGCCCTAACCAGCTTCTCCCTCCTGCTTCCTCACTGCCCTAACCAGCTGCTCTCTCCTGCTTCCTCACTGCCCTAACCAGCTGCTCCCTCCTGCTTCCTCACTGCCCTAACCAGCTTCTCCCTCCTGCTTCCTCACTGCCCTAACCAGCTGCTCCCTCCTGCTTCCTCACTGCCCTAACCATAGGATGCCACCTTTCCAACAAGTCAGTTCGTCAAATTTCTGTACTGCTAGAGCTGCACCGATCAACTGTATGTGCTGTTGTTGTGAAGTGGAAACGTCTAGGAGCAACAACGGCTCAGCCGCGAAGTGGTAGGCCACACAAGGCCACAGAACGGTACCGCCGAGTGCTGAAGAGCGTAGCGCGTTTAAATAGTCTGTCCTCGGTTGCATCACTCACTACCGAGTTCCAAACTGCCTTTGGAAGCAACGTCAGCACAATAACTGTTTGTCAGGAGCTTCATGAAATGGGTTTCCATGGCCGAGCAGCCACATACACATCACCATGCGCAATGCCAAGCGTCGGCTGGAGTGGTGTAAAGCTCGCCACCATTGGACTCTGGAGCAGTGGAAACGCGTTCTCTGGAGTGATGAATCACGCTTCACCATCTGGCAGTCTGACAGACAAATCTGGGTTTTGGCGGATGCCAGGAGAACGCTACCTGCCCCAATGCATAGTGCCAACTATAAAGTTGGAGGAATAATGGTCTGGGGCTGTTTTTCATGGTTCGGGCTAGGCCCCTTTAGTTCCAGTGAAGGGAAATCTTAACGCTACAGCATACAATGACATTCTAGACGATTCTGTGCTTCCAACTTGTGGCAACAGTTTGGGGAAGGTCTTTTCCTGTTTCAGCATGACAATGACCCCGTGCACAAAGCGAGGTCCATACAGAAATAGTTTGTCGAGATCGGTGTGGAAGAGCTTGACTGGGCCTGCACAGAGCCCTGACCTCAACCCCATCGAACACCTTTGGGATGAATTGGAACGTCGACTGCGAGCCAGGCCTAATAGCCCAACATCAGTGCCCGAACCTCACTAATGCTCTTGTGGCTGAATGGAAGCAAGTCCCCGCAGCAATGTTCCAACATCTAGTGGAAATCCTTCCCAGAAGAGTGGAGGCTGTTATAGCAGCAAAGGGGGGACCAACTCCATATTAATGCCCATGGTTTTGGAACGAGATGTTCGACGAGCAGGTGTCCACATACTTTTGGTCATGTAGTGTATGTACCCACTTCTAGCCTCACACTCACACACAATAATGAAATATTATATGATCATGCCCGCTAGGTGAAATGTTGTTTCTATCTCTCTAAATGATTGAAAATTGCACATCCATGCTAATTGCTGAAGCTAATTACTAGAATAAGTGGAATAAATGAATAATTGAAGCTTATTTATGGTGTGCTGTCCAATCTATTTTCCTATGTAGCTAATGGCCACTTATTTATGTCTGTTAAACACAGTACAAACATACTGCATAGACACACAAACACCCACACACAAACACCCACACACACAAACACCCACACCCACACACACAAACACAAACACAAACACTAACACACAAACACACACACACAAACACAAACACAAACACACACAAACACCCACACACACAAACACCCACACACACAAACACAAACACCAACACACAAACACACACACACACAAACACCCACACACAAACACAAACACCTACACACACAAACACCCACACATACAAACACCCACACACACAAACACCCACACACACAAACACCCACACACACAAACACCCACCCACACACACAAACACCCACCCACACACACAAACACCCACACATACAAACACCCACACACACAAACACCCACACACACAAACACCCACACACACAAACACCCACCCACACACACAAACACCCACCCACACACACAAACACCCACCCACACACACAAACACCCACCCACACACACACACAAACACCCACCCACACACACAAACACCCACACTCACAGTGGTGGGAGAGGTTGCTGTCCTCCTTGACGACGAAGCCTACTGTGGTGGAGGTGATGATGATTTTGGTGTCAGCAGCGGGATCCAAACCCCTGTCCTCCTTCTCCACCACCCCAGGTTTAGGGGTAGGGGGGCGCTCTGGGGTGCTAGAGGGGGCTGGGGTGAGGTGGGGCACCCCGGCGTCTGCCTGGGACGACCCAGAAGTGCGTGGGGAGTCCTTGTCGTTGGCGACCGTTGCCATGGTGATGGCCACAGGCGACGATGTGGTAATAGTATCTAGAGGAAGAAGGAAAAGTCAATATTAGTTACAGTCTAGCAACTTATTTGGACAGTGAAGCTAAAACTTTTAATTTGGCTCAATACTGCAGCATTTTGGATTTGAGATCAAATGTTTCATATGATGCAACAACACATAATGTAACCTTTTATTTTAGGGTATTTTCATACATATCTGATTCACCGTTTAGAAATGAAAGCACTTTATTTATCTAGTCCCCGCATTTAAAGAAGTCATAAGTATTTGGACAAATTCACTTATAGTTTATTAAATGTCGTCAAAAGTTTAGTATTTGGTCCCATATTCCTAGCACACAATGACTCTACAAACTTGTTGGATGCATTTGCAGTTTGCTTTGGTTGTGTTTCATATTATGTTGTACCCAATAGAAATTAATGGTCATTAATGTTTTGTGTCATTTTGGAGTCACTTTTATTGTAAATAAGAATATACTGTTTCTAAACTCTTCTACATTAACGTGGATGCTACCATGAATACGGATAATCCTGAATGAATCGTGAATAATGAGGAGTGAGAAAGTTACAGAGGGTCAAAGATCATACCCCCCAAGACATGCTAACCTCTCACCATTACCAATAACAGGAGGGTATGATATTTATGCCTCTGTAACTTTCTCACTTATCATTATTCACAATTAGCCTAGAACAATATTAGACTAGAACACTATTAGACTAGAACACGATTAGACTAGAACACAATTAGACTAGAACACAATTAGACTAGAACACAATTAGACTAGAACACGATTAGAATATAACACTATTAGACTAGAACCCAATTAGACTAGAACAATATTAGACAAGAACAATATTAGACTAGAACACGATTAGACTAGAACACAATTAGACTAGAACACAATTAGACTAGAACACAATTAGACTAGAACACGATTAGAATATAACACTATTAGACTAGAACACAATTAGACTAGAACAATATTAGACAAGAACAATATTAGAGTAGAACACAATTAGACTAGAACACAATTAGACTAGAACACAATTAGACTAGAACACGATTAGAATATAACAATATTAGACTAGAACCCAATTAGACTAGAACAATATTAGACAAGAACAATATTAGACTAGAACACAATTAGACTAGAACACAATTAGACTAGAACACAATTAGACTAGAACACAATTAGACTAGAACACGATTAGAATATAACACTATTAGACTAGAACACAATTAGACTAGAACAATATTAGACAAGAACAATATTAGAGTAGAACACAATTAGACTAGAACACAATTAGACTAGAACACAATTAGACTAGAACACAATTAGAATATAACAATATTAGACTAGAACACGATTAGACTAGAACACAATTAGACTAGAACACAATTAGACTAGAACACGATTAGAATATAACACTATTAGACTAGAACAATATTAGACAAGAACAATATTAGATTAGAACACAATTAGACTAGAACACAATTAGACTAGAACACGATTAGACTTGAACACTATTAGACTAGAACACTATTAGACTAGAACACGATTAGACTAGAACACAATTAGACTAGAACACAATTAGACTGGAACAATATTAGACTAGAACAATGTTAGACTAGAACACGATTAGACTAGAACACGATTAGACTAGAACATGATTAGACTAGAACACGATTAGACTTTAAGGTGATCATAACATAGTTTTACTCAATCAAAACCTCAAATAAAGTCAAATCCCACACAGTAGTAGAGGCTGGTGTCACTTTAAATCGGAGGATGGGCTTATGGTAACGGATAGAATGGAATGAATGGAACGATATCAGTTGAGCCCATCCTCTGATTTCTCCCTCCACCAGCCTCCACTAACACCCACCCACCCACACACACACACTCTCTCTCACCTGGCACGCAGGCGCGCATGTCGGGGCCCAGGTCCTGTCCTGTGGGGCAGGCGCAGGTGTATTTGGGGGAGTGCTCCGTGATCTGGGGGGCTTTGAGACACAGGTACTCACAGCCACCGTTGTCCTCACTGCCCAGGTTACAGCTGTCTGGGCCTTAGTGGGGGAGAAAGAGACAGACACACAATCAGAGACAAAGACACAAAGAGACACAAAGAAACAGTCAGAGACACAAAGAGACAGTCAGAAACACAAAGAAACAGTCAGAAACACAAAGAGACAGTCAGAAACACAAAGAGACAGTCAGAGACACAAAGAGACAGTCAGAGACAAAAAGACAGTCAGAGACACAGAGACAGAGACACAAAGAGACAGTCAGAGACACAGTGAGAGACAGAGACACAAAGAGACAGTCAGAGACAGTCAGAGACAGTCAGAGACACAGAGACAGAGACACAAAGAGAGAGTCAGAGACACAGTCAGAGACAGAGACACAAATAGACAGTCAGAGACAGACACACAGTCAGAGACACAGTCAGAGACAGACACACAGTCAGAGACACAGTCAGAGACACAGTCAGAGACAGAGTCAGAGACAGACACACAGTCAGAGACAGACACACAGTCAGAGACAGACACACAGTCAGAGACACAGTCAGAGACACAGTCAGAGACAGACACACAGTCAGAGACAGACACACAGTCAGAGACACAGTCAGAGACACAGTCAGAGACAGACACACAGTCAGAGACACAGTCAGAGACACAGTCAGAGACAGACACACAGTCAGAGACAGACACACAGTCAGAGACAGACACACAGTCAGAGACAGACACACAGTCAGAGACACAGTCAGAGACACAGTCAGAAACAGACACACAGTCAGAGACAGACACACAGTCAGAGACACAGTCAGAGACACAGTCAGAGACAGACACACAGTCAGAGACAGACACACAGTCAGAGACACAGTCAGAGACAGACACACAGTCAGAGACACAGTCAGAGACAGATATAAAGAGACCGACAGTCAGACCAATCGGAGAAAGGAGAGTCTCGCTAGCTAGCTTTGACACCATGCTGGAAACAACAAATGTGCAAGATGAGATCTGAGCAATTCCTTGCTAGTCCAGGTGATATGTGCACATTTTGGGTGAAGTTATCTCTCGGTCTCTCACACACACACACTACTACACCCCCCCCCTCCCCCACCCCCTTCCCCACACACTACTACACCCCCCCCCCCCCCCCCCACACACACACACACTACTACCCCCCCCCCCCACACACACACACACTACTACACCCCCCCCACACACACACACACACTACTACACCCCCCCCCCCCCCCCCACACACACACACACACCTGGTAGCTGGCGGAGCGGGTGGAAGACCACTATGTCGTGGGGGTCGTTGAGGTGCTCGGCCACTGTGCTGATGTCCTGGCCGGTTAGCCTGTTAGCGCTGTACACCGCCTCCCTCTCCCGGTCTGTCCAGTAGATACGGTCCTGACAGGAGGATAGAGATGTGGGAGGGAGGGAGAAGCAATGATTACAACAATCACTTTGTACATCAATAACGTTGTGTAAGTATCTATGATGCAGCAGACAGACAGCACTGTGATGTAAACAAGGCTCGAGCTAGCTAATGTGAGACTTTGAAAGCAGCGTGCAAGAGTAAGGACTTTGGGGAAATGTTGTTGTAAAAGGGGTTGTTAAAATACATTTGACTCACGGACAAACAGACATACTGCCAGTCTGACTTCTCAAGCAATGTCATGTGAATAAGCTATACTTTTACAGTTCAGAAATATATAGGTACTGTATCTCTCAACGCTACTGTAAGGGTGAGCATTCCATTCCACTGCTCCTCCGTTGGAGGTAAACTCTGACTGCAACCCGACTTCACCCTGTTGTTGTTATTGTTTATTTTCTGTTTACTGGAATGTTCCCCTAACATTATCAGCCTTCAAAAGACGTTCTGCGGAGGGGAGCTGACATCATTCCACGATTGATGTGGAAACCAAGAGCTTAATGCCCATAAGAGTTTGGCGGCGAGATGTCACATCTTGCGGTACGGAAGTGTGTGTGTGTTTGAGGAGAGGGGAAGTTGGAGTCATTAAAACTTGTTTTTCAACCACTCCACACATTTCTTGTTAACAAACTATAGTTTTGGCAAGTCGGTTAGGACATTTGCTTTGTGCATGACACAAGTAATTTATCCAACAATTGTTTACAGACAGATTATTTCACTTATAATTCACTGTATCACAATTCCAGTGGGTCAGAAGTTTACATACACTAAGTTGACTGTGCCTTTAAACAGCTTGGAAAATTCCAGAACAACAGCATAGGACATTGTGAAGATGCTGGAGGAAACAGGTACAAAAGTATCTATATCCACAGTAAAACGAGTCCTATATCGACATAAACTGAAAGGCTGCTCAGCAAGGAAGAAGCCACTGCTCCAAAACCGCCATAAAAAAGCCAGACTACGGTTTGCAACTGCACATGGGGACAAAGATCGTACTTTTTGGAGAAATGTCCTCTGGTATAATGAAACAAAAATATAACTGTTTGGCCATAATGACCATCATTACGTTTGGAGGAAAAAGGGGAATGCTTGCATGCCGAAGAACACCATCCCAACAGTGAAGCACGGGGGTGGCAGCATCATGCTGTGGGGGTGCTTTGTTGTAGGAGGGACTGGTGCAATTCACAAAATAGATGGCATCATGAGGAAGGAAAATGATGTGGATATATTGAAGCAACATCTCAAGACACCAGTCAGGAGGTTAAAGCTTGGTCGCAAATGGGTCTTCCAAATGGACAATGACCCCAAGCATACTTCCAAAGTTGTGGCAAAATGGCTTAAGGACAACAAAGTCAAGGTATTGGAGTGGCCATCACATAGCCCTGACCTCAATCCTATGGAACATTTGTGGGCAGAACTGAAAAAGCGTGTGCGAGCAAGTTTGCCTACAAACCTGACTCAGTTCTGTCAGGAGGAATGGGCCAAAATTCACCCAACTTATTGTGGGAAGCTTGTGGAAGGCTACCCGAAACGTTTGACCCAAGTTAAACAATTTAAAGGCAATGCTACAAAATACTATTTGAGTGTATGTAAACTTCTGACCCACTGGGAATGTGATGAAATAAATAAATGCTGAAATAAATCTTTCTCTCTAGTATTATTCCGACATTTCACATTCTTAAAATAAAGTGGTGATCCTAACTGACCTAAGACAGGGAATTTTTACTAGGATTAAATGTCAGGAATTGTGAAAAACTGAGTTTAAATGTATTTGGCTAAGATGTATGTAAACTTCCGATTTCAACTGTATGAGAGTGTGTGTGCGTGTACACACACACACACACACACACCAGGGTTGCCGTTAGGAAAATATGGCGCCGGACAACGTGACTGGGAAGATTTAAATGTATCGGCCATTTAAGAAATGTACTGGACCCATATGCATTAGGTTCATAAACCCATTAGGGCGTCCACCCACAGTGCTCAGAATGACAGAAATCACATTTAGATTATGGTAATGCATCTTAACAGAACATGCAACTCATGTAATTAAGCAGCCAATAAACCGTCATTTTCAAACATTTGCCAAAATGCAATTCACGGGAAAACACAATTCTAAACAGAACACCTGGGAAAACACCATTCTAAACAGAGCACCTGGGAAAACACCATTCTAAACAGAGCACCTGGTAGCTGTTCCATATGTAACAGAGATGAAAACAGGGAATGTAAAGATGCAAAAACTAGGATGGGTTGCTAATATGACTAGGATTGTGCCTTTGACTTCTGGACAACAAAAGACAGTTGATATGAAAACCAATAGACCAGGAGAGAAATGGCATAGCGGTGGGTCCAAAAGGGAAGTAAATGGAAATACATTTGCCAAAATTATATAATTTATCCATTCTATACAGAAATAAATAAAATCATTCAAAATACTTCACCAGAAAGCACGACTTAGCCACAGAGGAATCGAGGATCATTAGCTTCTTACATTTATTTTAGCAATGGATTGTTTCAAATCACAAGCCCGCAATTTGGGCAGCACGCGTGACAATAGGCCTAGCTGATTATTGAGTTGCGGCTGTCAGTGAAAAGCATCTAAAATGCAAAATGCAATGCAAATAGTCAGAGTGGCCATTTGATTAATTGTTCAGCAGTCTTATAGCTTGGGGGTAGAAGCTGTTAAGGAGCCTTTTGGACCTCCGGTACCGCTTGCTGTGCTGTAGCCGAGAGAACAGTCTATGACTTGGGTGTCTGGAGTCTTTGACAATTTTTAGGGTCTTCCTCTGACACCGCCTAGTATATAGGTCCTGGATGGCAGGAAGCTTGGCCCCAGTGATGTACTGGGCCGTACGCACTACCCTCTGTAGCACCTTACGGTCGGATGCCGAGCAGTTGCCATACCAGGCGGTGATGCAAGCGGTCAGTACGCTCTCGATGGTGCAGCAGTATAACTTTTTGAGGATCTGGAGACCCATGCAACATCTTTTCAGTCTCCTGAGGGGAATAGGTTTTGTCGTGCCCTCTTCGCGACTGTCTTGGTGTGCTTGGACCATGATAGTTTGTTGGTGATGTGGACACCAAGGAACTTGAAACTCTCGACCCGCTCCACTACAGCCCTGTCGATGTTAATGGGGGCCTGTTTAGGCAGGTTACCTTCGCTTTCTTGGGCACAGGGACTATGGTGGTCTGCTTGAAACATGTAGGTTTTAAAGACTCGGTCAGGGAGAGATTGAAAATGTCAGTGAAGACACTTGCTAGTAGGTTCCTGCATGCTCTGAGTAAACGTCCTGGTAATCCGTCTGGCCCCGCGGCCTTGCTCACATCGGCTACGGAGAGCGTGATCACACAGTCGTCCGGAACAGCTGGTTCTCTCATGCATGCTTCAGTGTTGCTTGCCTCGAAGTGAGCATAAAAGGCATTTAGCCCGTCTGGTAGGCTCACGTCACTGGGCAGCTCGCGGCTGGGTTTCCCTTTGTAGTCTGTAATAGTTTGCAAGCCCTGCCACATCCGACGAGCGTCAGAGCCGGTGTATTAGGATTCAATCTTAGTCCTGTATTGACACTTTGCCTGTTTAAGGGTTCGTCTGAGGGCATAGCGGGATTTCTTGTAAGCGTCCGGATTAGTGTCCCGCTCCTTGAAAGTGGCAGCTCTAGCCTTTAGCTCGGTGCGGATGTTGCCTGTAATCCATGACTTCTGGGTGGGATATGTACGTACGGTCACCGTAGGGACGACGTCGTCGATGCATTTATTGATGAAGCCGGTACCTGAGGTGATATACTCCTCAATGCCATTTGATGAATCCCGGAACATATTCCAGTCTGTGCTAGCAAAACAGTCCTGTAGTGTAGCATCCGCGTCATCTGACCACTTCCGTATTGAGCGAGTCACTGGTACTTCCTGCTTTAGTTTTTGCTTGTAAGCAGGAATCAGGAGGATAGAATTATGGTCAGATTTTCCAAATGGAGGGCGAGTCTCTGTGTGTGGAGTAAAGGTGGTCTAGAGTTTTTTTTCCTCTGGTTGCACATGTGACATGCTGGTAGAAATGAGGTAAAACGGATTTAAGTTTGCCTGCCTTAAAGTCCCCGGCCACTAGGAGCGCCGCCTCTGGATGAACGTTTTCCTGTTTGCTTACGGCCGTATACAGTTCTTTGAGTTTGGTCTCAGTGCCAGCATCGGTTTGTGGTGGTAAATAGACAGCTACAAAGAATATAGATGAAAACTCTCTTGGTAGATAGTGTGCTCTACCTCAGGAAAGCAATACCTCGAGACTACCTTAATATTAGACATCACGCACCAGCTGTTATTGACAAATAGACACACACACCCACCCCTTGTTTTACCGGACGTAGCTGTTCTGTCCTGCCGATGCATGGAAAACCCAGCCAACTGTATATTATCCGTGTCGTCGTTCAGCCATGACTCAGTGAAACATAAGATATTACTGTTTTGAATGTCCCTTTGGTAGGATAGTCTCGAACGGAGCTCATCCAGTTTATTCTGCAGTGATTGCACGTTGGCCAACTAATTCTCACAAGGCACCGATCTCCGCCCCCTGTATTTCCTTATTTTCTTCATGCGAATGACGGGGATTTGGGCCTTGTCCGGGAGCAACATTATATCCTTCGCGTCAGACTCATTAAATAAAAAATCTTCATCCAGTTCGAGGTGAGTAATCACTGTTCTGATATCCAGAAGCTCCTTTTGGTCATAAGAGACGGTAGCATCAAAATTATGTACAAAATAAGTTACAAACAATGCGAAAAAACACACAAAATAGCACAATTGGTTAGGAGCCCGTAAAATGGCAGTCATCCCCTCCGGCACCATTCTTTTATAAAGAATGGTTCTCTCTCCAGAATGGCTCAGCTGTCTCCCGCCAATTCTTGCACATTCATTGTTTCATTGTATGAATTGTTTGCCCTTCTATAATATTTTTTTAAAATCAATTTTCCCTTTACATATGTCACCAGTAGTAAATGTACCTTTAATCCCCGTCATTTGGTTACATTAATTTCTGTTAATGCATGTATTAATTAGTCATTTACCGTTCTCATTCTCAGCGTGGAAATGTTGTTTGCAGAGTTCACAAAATGCTATACTTGTGAGAAACAAGTTTTGGTTTATTTCATAACCATCATTTACGAGATTTGTCAATTTTTACAATGGCTTTTGTTTGGAGTGCTCCATGTGAGCAATGAGCAAGCGTCTGGTTTCTCTATCCTGATAGTGTTGAGGGAGCGCGTGCACCTGAGCATGGAAGTACCTGACATGTAGGAAAGTGTTGGTGTTCTTTTATACATCCATTGCGAATTATAATATATTTGTATTTATTACATGTTTTATTGAACCTTTATTTTAAGAGGGAAGACATATTGAGACCTAGGTCTCTTTTTCAATTCCGCCCTTTATAATACAACATAAATATACACATTATACATACTGCTTAGAGAAAAGCATGATCTGTTTCTGTAGAAAAAGACAACTTTAAATCTTAGCTTCATAACCAGCTCATCTACAGTGGGGAGAACAAGTATTTGATACACTGCCAATTTTGCAGGTTTTCCTACTTACAAAGCATGTAGAGGTCTGTAATTTTTATCATAGGTACACTTCAACTGTGAGAGACGGAATCTAAAACAAAAATCCAGAAAATCACATTGTATGATTTTTAAGTAATTCATTTGCATTTTATTGCATGACATAAGTATTTGATCACCTACCAACCAGTAAGAATTCCGGCTCTCACAGACCTGTTAGTTTTTCTTTAAGAAGCCCTCCTGTTCTCCACTCATTACCTGTATTAACTGCACCTGTTTGAACTCGTTACCTGTATAAAAGACACCTGTCCACACACTCAATCAAACAGACTCCAACCTCTCCACAATGGCCAAGACCAGAGAGCTGTGTAAGGACATCAGGGATAAAATTGTAGACCTGCACAAGGCTGGGATGGGCTACAGGACAATAGGCAAGCAGCTTGGTGAGAAGGCAACAACTGTTGGCGCAATTATTAGAAAATGGAAGAAGTTCAAGATGACGGTCAATCACCCTCGGTCTGGTGCTCCATGCAAGATCTCACCTCGTGGGGCATCAATGATCATGAGGAAGGTGAGGGATCAGCCCAGAACTACACAGCAGGACCTGGTCAATGACCTGAAGAGAGCTGGGACCACAGTCTCAAAGAAAACCATTAGTAACACACTACGCCGTCATGGATTAAAATCCTGCAGCGCACGCAAGGTCCCCCTGCTCAAGCCAGCGCATGTCCAGGCCCGTCTGAAGTTTGCCAATGACCATCTGGATGATCCAGAGGAGGAATGGGAGAAGGTCATGTGGTCTGATGAGACAAAAATAGAGCTTTTTGGTCTAAACTCCACTCGCTGTGTTTGGAGGAAGAAGAAGGATGAGTACAACCCCAAGAACACCATCCCAACCGTGAAGCATGGAGGTGGAAACATCATTCTTTGGGGATGCTTTTCTGCAAAGGGGACAGGACGACTGCACCGTATTGAGGGGAGGATGGATGGGGCCATGTATCGCGAGATCTTGGCCAACAACCTCCTTCCCTCAGTAAGAGCATTGAAAATGGGTCGTGGCTGGGTCTTCCAGCATGATAACGACCCGAAACACACAGCCAGGGCAACTAAGGAGTGGCTCCGTAAGAAGCATCTCAAGGTCCTGGAGTGGCCTAGCCAGTCTCCAGACCTGAACTCAATAGAAAATCTTTGGAGGGAGCTGAAAGTCCGTATTGCCCAGCGACAGCCCCAAAACCTGAAGGATCTGGAGAAGGTCTGTATGGAGGAGTGGGCCAAAATCCCTGCTGCAGTGTGTGCAAACCTGGTCAAGACCTACAGGAAACGTATGATCTCTGTAATTGCAAACAAAGGTTTCTGTACCAAATATTAAGTTCTGCTTTTCTGATGTATCAAATACTTATGTCATGCAATAAAATGCAAATTAATTACTTAAAAATCATACAATGTGATTTTCTGGATTTTTGTTTTAGATTCCGTCTCTCACAGTTTAAGTGTACCTATGATAAGAATTACAGACCTCTACATGCTTTGTAAGTAGGAAAACCTGCAAAATCGGCAGTGTATCAAATACTTGTTCTCACCACTGTATATGTTTTTTTAAAACATCAAATCCTTATCAATCCAAATGCCTAAGTATTTATATGCGGGAACATGTTTGATTGGAGAACCATCTAATGAGTCAACATGTAGTTTATCTGAAACATTCTTACGGGAGTTTAAAAACAACATGTATTTCATTTTGCCTGTATTAAGCACAAGTTTTAAATCAGCGAGGGATTCCTGCATAGCTATAAAATCTGACTGTAGTTTTAACACAGCCAGATCAACAGTCGGAGCAATAGCATACATAATAGTATCATCTGCATAGAGATGAAGTTAAAACATTTTAACAGATTGACCAACCGTGTTTATATATACTGAACAAAAATATAAACGCAATATGCAACAATTTCAAAGAATTTACTGAGTTACAGTTCATAGAAGGAAATCAGTCAATTGAAATAAATTCATTAGGCCCTAATTGATGGTTTTCACATGACTGGGCAGGGGCGCAGCCATGGGTGGGCCTGGAAGAGCATAGGCCCACCCACTGGGGAGCCAGGCCCAGCCAATCAGAATGAGTTTTTCCCCACAAAAGGGCTTTATTACAAACAGAAATACTCTTCAGGTCCTGGGCTGGCGTGGTCACACGTGGTCTGCGGTTGTGAGGCCGGTTGGACGTACTGCCAAATTCTCTAAAACGACGTTGGAGGCGGCTTATGGTGGAGAAATTAACATTATATTCTCTGGCACCAACTCTTTTGGACATTCCTGCAGTCAGCATGCCAATTGCATGCTCCCTCAAAACTTGAGACATCTGTGGCATTGAGTTGTGTGACAAAACTGCCCATTTTTGAGTGACCTTTTATTGTCCCCAGCACAAGGTGCACCTTTGTAATGATCACACTGTATAATCAGCTTCTTGATATGCCACACCTGTAAAGGTGGATGAATTTTCTTGGCAAAGGAGAAATGCTCACTAACAGGAATGTAAACAAATTTGTGCACTAAATCTGAGAGAAATACGCTTTTTTGTGTGTATGGAACATTTCTGGGATCTTTATGGGATCTTTATCTCATGAAACACTTTACATGTTGTGTTTATATTTTTGTTCAGTATAAATTGTGAAGATAACAGGTCCCAAAATCGACCCCTTGTGGTACACCTTTATGTACTTCAAGAAATTCTGACTTATCCCAATCAATCACGATGGCCTGAGTTCTGTCACTAAGATGATCATGAAACCATGAACAGGCGTCAGAGCTCAGGTCTATCGAGGACAACTTATTCAATAAAATAGCATGATCAACAGTATCAAACATTTTTGACAGGTCCACAAACAAAGCAGCACCTTTCATTTTAGTGTCTAAAGCATTGACAAGATCATTAACAACTAAAGTGGTTGCTGTAATATTGCTATGCCCAGGCCTAAACCCTGATTGGTTTACATTCAAAATACATTTACCAAGGATTCAAGAATCTTAGCTAGACAAGGAAGCCTTGAAATGGGGCGCTAATTATTAAGATCACTAATATCCCCGCCCTTATGGAGTGACAAGGGCTGATTTCCATATATTTTGAATATTTCCTGATACCAATGTTAAATAGAAAATGTGGGTTATTGAGCCAACGATGGGCGCTGCACACTTAAGCAGACCAGGATCCAGTTGGTCGGCTCCTGTGGATTTCTTGTTGTATATTGCTATCAAAGCATCCAATACTTATTTTTCTGTAAACGGCCTAAAAGAAAAGCTTTGAATATCATTTCTCTGATCATTCAGCAAGTTTCCCATATCAGCATCCAGCCCAATATAGAAGTTATTTCAAAGAGATACCCTGCGAAATAAAATGGTGATTAAATGCATCAATGATGGCTCGCTGATGGCCTGTTGCCTGCACTTGAGTTGTGAATGGGAGGCGTGCTTCAATTACCAGTTGAGTAATAAAAATAGTAGCTATTTTTAATCGTGCACCAAAACTGTTTTTAACACGCGATTGTATTTAGAATTGTTGCGCAATGAATGGGCTTGTAAAAGCACATGTTTTACTCCAGCAACAACCAGCCTCTGAGGAGCTGTGCGTGTGTGATAGTTTTGTTGGATAAATAAAGATACAGGTTAATTGAATTCCACTAAATTATGCAAATTAACATATAGACCGATAGGCATGATGGTCAAATGTATTTCCATCGACTGGTATTTCCATCAATGGATAAAAAGCATTATTTTGCAATGCCATTTTTTTTCTTCCCCCAGTCATTTTGGCCGGCAACAGTTATATTTATCGGCAAAATAAATAAATGCAATTGCCGGCTAATGGAAACTAGTGTGTGTTAGTGTATGTGTGCTGCAGTTGTAACAAAAGGTGAGTAGGACGGAGCCAGGCGCAGGAGGTGTAAATCAAAGTATAGGGTTTATTTGGCCAATACAGCAGTCCGCAGCAATGTGTAAACCAAATACAGTGCGACTTACATTTTAGTCATTTAGCAGACACTCTTATCCAGAGCGACTTACAGTTAGTGAGGGCATACATTATTATTATTTTAGATTTTTTTCATACTGGTCCCCCGTGGGAATCGAACCCACAACCCTGGCATTGCAAACGCCATGCTCTACCAACTGAGCTACATCCCTGCCGGCCATTCCCTCCCCTACCCTGGACGACGCTGGGCCAATTGTGCACCGCCCCATGGGTCTCCCGGTCGCAGCCGGCTACGACAAAGCCTGGATTCGAACCAGGATATCTAGTGGCACAGCTAGCACTGCGATGCAGTGCCCTAGACCACTGCACCACTCAGGAGTTAGTGGCGTACTGGGAAAACAAAACACACGGGTGAATATCCCGGCGATAAAAGTAACATAATGCTCAACACGAGCTAGCGACACCTCCACATGGAACAATAACACACAAAGACATGGGGGAGCAGAGGGGATAGTTATACAGAGACTGATGAGGGGATATGAACCAGGTGTGTGTGAAAAACAAGACAAAACAAATGGAATGATGAGATGCGGAGCGGCAGTGGCTAGAAGGCCGGTGACGACGAACACCAAAGCCTGCCCGAACAAGGAGAGGAGGCAGCTTCGGAAGGAGTCGTGTCAGCAATCCAATAAAACTGTAATAAAAGTGGATTGTGTTTTTACGAAAGGCTAACATTGTCAAGGTCAGTTAGAGTAGGAAGAAAACAAATGTTTTCTTCTCACAAAATGGAAAATAAATGATGTATTATTAAACCACCATCCTGCAGTAGCTGTCTAACATTTGTAGCAGCTTTCAATAAGAACATGGTTTTCCTTTTAGCTACTTACTGTACCAATGCATTAGAGAATGTTCACATATTAACTTTTAATAGTAGGGCTCTACTGTAGCTCTACTGTAGCACTACTGTAGGTGCTATTGTAACAACTGCTGATGCAAAAAGGGATTTGTAAACAAAATTGGATTGAAATTGTAAAAAGCTCCTTTCAAATTTACCAGCAGTGTTAGGAGTGGACAGTTGGAAGTGGAGAGTATGGAGTGGAGAGGAGAGTACGTAGCGGAATGGAGAGTACGTAGCTGAATGGAGAGTACGTAGCTGAATGGAGAGTACGTAGCTGAATGGAGAGTACGTAGCGGAATGGAGAGTACGTAGCTGAATGGAGAGTACGTAGCTGAATGGAGAGTACGTAGCGGAATGGAGAGTACGTAGCGGAATGGAGAGTACGTAGCGGAATGGAGAGTACGTAGCGGAATGGAGAGTACGTAGCGGAATGGAGAGTACGTAGCTGAATGGAGAGTACGTAGCTGAATGGAGAGTACGTAGCTGAATGGAGAGTACGTAGCGGAATGGAGAGTACGTAGCTGAATGGAGAGTACGTAGCTGAATGGAGAGTACGTAGCGGAATGGAGAGTACGTAGCGGAATGGAGAGTACGTAGCGGAATGGAGAGTACGTAGCGGAATGGAGAGTACGTAGCGGAATGGAGAGTACGTAGCGGAATGGAGAGTACGTAGCGGAATGGAGAGTACGTAGCGGAATGGAGAGTACGTAGCGGAATGGAGAGTACGTAGCGGAATGAAGAGTACGGAGCGGAATGTGGAGAGTACGTAGTGGAATGGAGAGTACGTAGTGGTACGGAGAGTACGGAGCGGAATGGAGAGTACGTAGTGGAATGGAGAGTACTTAGTGGAATGGAGAGTACGTAGCGGAATGGAGAGTATGTAGCGGAATAGAGAGTACGTAGCGGAATGGAGAGTACGTAGCGGAATGGAGAGTACGTAGCGGAATGGAGAGTACGTAGCGGAATGGAGAGTACGTAGCGGAATGGAGAGTACGGAGCGGAGTGGAGAGTACGTAGTGGAATGGAGAGTACTTAGTGGAATGGAGAGTACTTAGTGGAATGGAGAGTACGTAGCGGAATGGAGAGTACGTAGCGGAATGGAGAGTACGTAGCGGAATGGAGAGTACGTAGCGGAATGGAGAGTACGTAGCGGAATGGAGAGTACGTAGCGGAATGGAGAGTACGTAGCGGAATGGAGAGTACGTAGCGGAATGGAGAGTACGTAGCGGAATGGAGAGTACGTAGCGGAATGGAGAGTACGTAGCGGAATGGAGAGTACGTAGCGGAATGGAGAGTACGTAGCTGAATGGAGAGTACGTAGTGGAATGGAGAGTACGTACTCTCCATTCCACTAAGTACTCTCCATTCCACTACGTACTCTCCACTCCACTACGTACTCTCCACATTCCGCTACGTACTCTCCATTCCGCTACGTACTCTCCATTCCACTAAGTACTCTCCATTCCACTACGTACTCTCCACTCCACTACGAACTCTCCATTCCGCTACGTACTCTCCATTCCGCTACGTACTCTCCATTCCGCTACGTACTCTCCATTCCACTACTTACTCTCCATTCCACTATGTACTCTCCATTCCGCTACTTACTCTCCATTCCGCTACGTACTCTCTATTCCACTACGTACTCTCCATTCCGCTACGTCCTGGTCCCTTTGCAGAAAAACAGCCCCAAAGCATGATGTTTCCACCCCCATGCTTCACAGTAGGTATGGTGTTCTTTGGATGCAACTCAGCATTCTTTGTCTTTTAAACACGACGAGTTGAGTTTTTACCAAAAAGTTCTTTTTTGGTTTCATCTGACCATATGACATTCTCCCAATCCTCTTCTGGATCATCCAAATGCACTCTAGCAAACTTCAGACGGGCCTGGACATGTACTGGCTTAAGCAGGGGGACACGTCTGGCACTGCAGGATTTGAGTCCCTGGCAGCGTAGTGTGTTACTGATGGTAGGCTTTGTTACTTTGGTCCCAGCTCTCTGCAGGTCATTCACTAGGTCCCCCCGTGTGGTTCTGGGAATTTTGCTCACCGTTCTTGTGATCATTTTGACCCCACGGGGTGAGATTTTGCGTGGAGCCCCAGATCAAGGGAGATTATCAGTGGTCTTGTATGACTTCCATTTACTAATAATTGCTCCCACAGTTGATTTCTTCAAACCAAGCTGCTTACCTATTGCAGATTCAGTCTTCCCAGCCTGGTGCAGGTCTACAATTTTGTTTCTGGTGTCCTTTGACAGCTCTTTGGTCTTGGCCATAGTGGAGTTTGGAGTGTGACTGTTTGAGGTTGTGGACAGGTGTCTTTTATACTGATAACAAGTTCAAACATGTGCCATTAATACAGGTAACTAGTGGAGGACAGAGGAGCCTCTTAAAGAAGAAGTTACAGGTCTGTGAGAGCCAGAAATCTTGCTTGTTTGTAGGTGACCAAATACTTATTTTCCACCATAATTTGCAAATAAATTCATTAGACATCCTACAATGTGATTTTCTGGATATTTTTTTCTCTATTTGTCTGTCATAGTTGACGTGTACCTATGATGAAAATGACAGGCCTCTCTCATCTTTTTAAGTGGGAGAACTTGCACAATTGGTGGCTGACTAAATACTTTTTCCCCCCACTGTATAGGCTCCTAAAATGTAGATGAAATGATTGAATAACATGCATGTGTACATTTATTTTGCAACGCTCGCGCACGTAACACGAGCGGTGTGGTCAGCATTTTAGAAGCTAGCATATGCCCATAGACATAAGATTGCACGCATGCATGCACACACACACACACACACACACACATGTGCATGCATGCATAAGCACACAAACGTGCACACATCAAACACACACACACACACACACAGGCACTTCCCTCTAGCCCACCCCTACCCAGCTGCCAGCTTGTCTGTCTGTGTGCAGTATGACTAGGGCCAGCAGTAAAACTTTGTTATGGGTGTGCGCCAGAGCTGTGGCTGCAGATCCATATGTGCCAGTGTTGTGGTCCTGCCTGCAGTGTGTGTGGCACTAAGAACCACAGAGTTCTGGCCAGCACTCAGCTCCTCTCCTGTCTCCTCAGTTTATTCCAAACAGTCTGTTATCCCAGAGGGGAACACAGAACAAGCACAGCAGACAGACACTATTTTTGTATTTTAGCAGACGCTCTTATCCTGAGCGACTTACAGGAGCAATTAGGGTTAAGTGCCTTCCTCAAGGGCACATCGCCTGATTTTTCACCTAGTCGGCTGAGGGATTCGAACCAGCGACCTTTCAGTTACTGTCCCAACGCTCTTAACCGCTAGGCTACCTGCCTCCCACAGACTCACACACACAGCAGTCGGAGACTCCACACACACACACACACACACACACACACACACACACACACACACACACACACACACACACACACACACACACACACACACACACACACACACACACACACACACACACACACACACACACACACACACACACAGCAGTGGGAGACTAAACTCAGACAGTAAGCGCTGCATAACAACCCAATACCCAGCTAATGATCAATCAATCAATTTTCAATTTTATTTTATATAGCCCTTCTTACATCAGCTAATATCTCGAAGTGCTGTACAGAAACCCAGCCTAAAACCCCAAACAGCTAGTAATGCAGGTGTAGAAGCACGGTGGCTAGGAAAAACTCCCTAGAAAGGCAAAACCTAGGAAGAAACCTAGAGAGGAACCAGGCTATGAGGGGTGGCCAGTCCTCTTCTGGCTGTGCCGGGTGGAGATTATAACAGAACCATGCCAAGATGTTCAAAAATGTTCATAAGTGACAAGCATGGTCAAATAATAATCAGGAATAAATCTCAGTTGGCTTTTCATAGCCGATCATTAAGAGTTGAAAACAGCAGGTCTGGGACAGGTAGGGGTTCCATAACCGCAGGCAGAACAGTTGAAACTGGAATAGCAGCAAGGCCAGGCGGACTGGGGACAGCAAGGAGTCACCACGGCCGGTAGTCCCGGCGTATGGTCCTAGGGCTCAGGTCTCTCAGTTGGCTTTTCATAGCCGATCATTAAGAGTTGAAAACAGCAGGTCTGGGACAGGTAGGGGTTTCGTAGCCGCAGGCAGAACAGTTGAAACTGGAATAGCAGCAAGGCCAGGCGGACTGGGGACAGCAAGGTGTCATCATGCCCGGTAGTCCTGACGTATGGTCCTAGGGCTCAGGTTCTCAGAGAGAAAGAGAGAACGAGAGAATTAGAGAGAACATACTTAAATTCACACAGGACACTGGATAAGACAGGAGAAGTACTCCAGGTATAACCAACTAACCCCAGCCCCCCGACACATAAACTACTGCAGCATAAATACTGGAGGCTGAGACAGGAGCGGTCCGGAGACACTGTGGCCCCATCCGAAGAAACCCCCGGACAGGGCCAAACAGGAAGGATATAACCCCACCCACTCCGCCAAAGCACAGCCCCCGCACCACTAGAGGGATATCCCCAACCACCAACTTACAATCCTGAGACAAGGCCGAGTATAGCCCACAGAGGTCTCCACCACAGCACAAACCAAGGGGGGGGCGCCAACCCAGACAGGAAGATCACGTCAGTAACTCAACCCACTCAAGTGACGCACCCCTCCCAGGGACGGCATGAAAGAGCACCAGCAAGCCAGTGACTCAGCCCCTGCAACAGGGTTAGAGGCAGAGAACCCCAGTGGAGAGGGGAACCGGCCTGGCAGAGACAGCAAGGGCTGTTCGTTGCTCCAGCCTTTCCGTTCACCTTCACACTCCTGGGCCAGACTACACTCAATTATATGACCTACTGAAGAGATAAGTCTTCAGTAAAGACTTAAAGGTTGAGACCGAGTCTGCGTCTCTCACATGGGTAGGCAGACTGTTCCATAAAAATGGAGATCTATAGGAGAAGGCCCTGCCTCCCGCTGTTTGCTTAGAAATTCTAGGGACAATTAGGAGGCCTGCGTCTTGTGACCGTAGCGTACGTATTGGTATGTACGGCAGGACCAACTCGGAAAGATAGGTAGGAGCAAGCCCATGTAACGCTTTATAGGTTAACAGTAAAACCTTGAAATCAGCCCTTGCCTTAACAGGAAGCCAGTGTAGGGAAGCTAGCACTGGAGTAATATGATCAAATTTCTTGGTTCTAGTCAGGATTCTAGCAGCCGTATTTAGCACTAACTGAAGTTTATTTAGTGCTTTATCCGGGTAGCCGGAAAATAGAGCATTGCAGTAGTCTAACCTAGAAGTAACAAATGCATGGATTAATTTTTCTGCATCATTTTTGGACAGAAAATTTCTGATTTTTGCAATGTTACGTAGATGGAAAAAAGCTGTCCTTGAAACAGTCTTGATATGTTCGTCAAAAGAGAGATCAGGGTCAAGAGTAACGCCTAGGTCCTTCACAGTTTTATTTGAGACGACTTTACAACCATCAAGATTAATTGTCAGATTTAACAGAAGATCTCTTTGTTTCTTGGGACCTAGAACAAGCATCTCTGTTTTGTCCGAGTTTAAAAGTAAAAAGTTTTCAGCCATCCACTTCCTTATGTCTGAAACACAGGCTTCTAGCGAGGGCAATTTTGGGGCTTCACCATGCTTCATTGAGATGTACAGCTGTGTGTCATCCGCATAGCAGTGAAAATTAACATTATGTTTTCGAATAACATCCCCAAGAGGTAAAATATATAGTGAAAACAATAGTGGTCCTAAAACGGAACCTTGAGGAACACCGAAATGTACAGTTGATTTGTCGGAGGACAGACCATTCACAGAGACAAACTGATATCTTTCCGACAGGTAGGATCTAAACCAGGCCAGAACTTGTCCGTGTAGACCAATTTGGGTTTCCAGTCTCTCCAAAAGAATGTGGTGATCGATGGTGTCAAAGGCAGCACTAAGGTCTAGTAGCACGAGGACAGATGCAGAGCCTCGGTCTGACGCCATTAAAAGGTCATTTACCACCTTCACAAGTGCAGTCTCAGTGCTATGATGGGGTCTAAAACCAGACTGAAGCATTTCGTATACATTGTTTGTCTTCAGAAAGGCAGTGAGTTGCTGCGCAACAGCTTTTTCTAAAATTTTTGAGAGGAATGGAAGATTCGATATAGGCCGATAGTTTTTTATATTTTCCGGGTCAAGGTTTGGCTTTTTCAAGAGAGGCTTTATCACTGCCACTTTTAGTGAGTTTGGTACACATCCGGTGGATAGAGAGCTGTTTATTATGTTCAACATAGGAGGGCCAAGCACAGGAAGCAGCTCCTTCAGCAGTTTAGTAGGAATAGGATCCAGTATGCAGCTTGAAGGTTTAGAGGCCATGATTATTTTCATCATTGTGTCAAGAGATATAGTACTAAAACACTTAAGTGTCTCTCCCGATCCCAGGCCCTCGCAGAGCTGTGCAGATCCAGGACAGCTAAGCCCTGGAGGAATACGCAGATTCAAAGAGGAGTCCGTAATTTGCTTTCTAATGGTCATGATCTTTTCCTCAAAGAAGTTCATGAATTTATCACTGCTGAAGTGAAAGCCATCCTCTCTTGGGGAATGCTGCTTTTTAGTTAGCTTTGCAACAGTATCAAAAAGAAATTTTGGATTGTTCTTATTTTCCTCGATTAAGTTGGAAAAGTAGGATGATCGAGCAGCAGTGAGGGCTCTTCGGTACTGCACGGTACTGTCTTTCCAAGCTAGTCGGAAGACTTCCAGTTTGGTGTGGCGCCATTTCCGTTCCAATTTCCTGGAAGCTTGCTTCAAAGCTCGGGTATTTTCTGTATACCAGGGAGCTAGTTTCTTATGACAAATGTTTTTCGTTTTTAGGGGTGCAACTGCATCTAGGGTATTGCGCAAGGTTAAATTGAGTTCCTCAGTTAAGTGGTTAACTGATTTTTGTCCTCTGACGTCCTTGGGTAGGCAGAAGGAGTCTGGAAGGGCATCAATGAATTTTTGTGTTGTCTGAGAATTTATAGCACGACTTTTGATGCTCCTTGGTTGGGGTCTGAGCAGATTATTTGTTGCGATTGCAAACGTAATAAAATGGTGGTCCGATAGTCCAGGATTTTGTGGAAAAACATTAAGATCTACAACATTTATTCCATGGGACAAAACTAGGTCCAGAGTATGACTGTGGCAGTGAGTAGGTCCAGAGACATGTTGGACAAAACCCACTGAGTCGATAATGGCTCCGAAAGACTTTTGGAGTGGGTCTGTGGACTTCTCCATGTGAATATTAAAATCACCAAAAATTAGAATATGATCTGCTATGACTACAAGGTCTGATAGGAATTCAGGAAACTCAGAGAGGAACGCTGTATATGGCCCAGGAGGCCTGTAAACAGTAGCTATAAAAAGTGATTGAGTAGGCTGCATAGATTTCATGACTAGAAGCTCAAAAGATGAAAACGCCATTTTTTTTTTTGTAAATTGAAATTTGCTATCGTAAATGTTAGCAACACCTCCGCCTTTGCGGGATGCACGGGGAATATGGTCACTAGTGTAACCAGGAGGTGAGGCCTCATTTAACACAGCAAATTCATCAGGCTTAAGCCATGTTTCAGTCAGGCCAATCACATCAAGATTATGATCAGTGATTAGTTCATTGACTATGACTGCCTTTGAAGTGAGGGATCTAACATTAAGTAACCCTATTTTGAGATGTGAGGTATCACGATCTCTTTCAATAATGGCAGGAATGGAGGAGGTCTTTATCCTAATAAGATTGCTAGGGTGAACACCGCCATGTTTAGTTTTGCCCAACCTAGATCGAGGCACAGACACAGTCTCAATGGGTATGGCTGAGCTGACTACACTGACTGTGCTATTGGCAGACTCCACTAAGCTGGCAGGTTGGCTAACAGCCTGCTGCCTGGCCTGCACCCTATTTCACTGTGGGGCTAGAGGAGTTAGAGCCCTATCTATGTTGGTAGATAAGAGGAGAGCACCCCTCCAGCTAGGATGGAGTCCGTCACTCCTCAGCAGGTCAGGCTTGGTCCTGTTTGTGGGTGAGTCCCAGAAAGAGGGCCAATTATCCACAAATGTTATCTTTTGGGAGGGGCAGAAAACAGTTTTCAACCAGCGATTAAGTGCTGAGACTCTGCTGTAGAGCTCGTCACTTCCCCTAACTGGGAGGGGGCCAGAGACAATTACTCGATGCCGACACATCTTTCTAGCTGATTTACACGCTGAAGCTATGTTGCACTTGGTGACCTCTGACTGTTTCATCCTAACATCGTTGGTGCCGACGTGGATAACAATATCTCTATACTCTCTACACTCGCCAGTTTTAGCTTTAGCCAGCACCATCTTTAGATTAGCCTTAACGTCGGTAGCCCTGCCCCCTGGTAAACAGTGTATGATCGCTGGGTGATTCGTTTTAAGTCTAATACTGCGGGTAATGGAGTCGCCAATGACTAGGGTTTTCAATTTGTCAGAGCTAATGGTGGGAGCCTTCGGAGTCTCAGACCCCGTAACGGGAGGAGTAGAGACTAGAGAAGACTCAGACTCAGACTCCGACTCGCTACATAATGGGGAAAACCGGTTGAAGGTTTCTGTCGGCTGAATGAGCGACACCGGTTGAGCATTCCAACAGTATTTCCCTCCAGAAGCCATGAGAAAGTTGTCCGGCTGCGGGGACTGTGCGGGGGGATTTATACTGACGTTACTGTCTGTACTTACTGGTGGCACAGACGCTGTTTCTTCCTTTCCTACACTGATATTACCCTTGCCTAACGATTGCGTCTGAAGCTGGGCTTGTAGCACAGCTATTCTCGCCGTAAGGCGAGAATTCTCCTGTATATTATGAGTACAGCGACTGCAATTAGAAGACATCATGTTAATGTTACTACTTAGCTTCGGCTGTTGAAGATGTTGATGAACCATGTCCAGATAAAGCGTCCGGAGTGAAAAAGTTGAATAAGGGAAAAAAGTTGCGATGGAAAAAAGGAAAATAACGTAAAGTTGGCAGCTAAAACGCACAGGAAAATGGCTCTTCTGTCTCGGGATAAACGTCCGGGGTGAAAAAGTTTAACGAAAAAAGATGAGTGAGGACAAAACTAAAAAGTTGGTAAATTTGTTGAACACAGAGATTGATTAAACGTTTATTAAAAGTAAAACGTGAATAGTTTGGCAGGTAGCCAAGTAGCAACAAACAGCACAGCAGTACGGAGACAATGCGGAAGCGAGACGGAAGTCACGTGATCACCTCACATCAGTTTGATAGTGCCATCATTTGGCTTTACACCATTAAACCTTTACACTTGTAAAAATGACAGATTTGGGCACTGATAAACGCCTATGTTGGAATGTAGTGGCTGTACAGTAACATGCTATACATGGTGTCAGACCATAGGCTCTGTGCTTCACAGCTCTGTATGGGTTTTGACTGACAGACAATCTGAACTTCAGCACCGCACGCGACCAGAACTTGCCCCCATCCCTCCTGCTAATTGGACAACTTTTGCCATTTTTTTTTTTGTCTTGAGTGAGGGAAATGCTGTAAATTAAGAGGACACTATGTATTTTGAAAGATAAATACCGCTTTGATGTCATACAAGCTAGCCAAACGCTTTGTGCACTTCGCATTTCCATATCATAAAACTCATGTCATATACAGTGTCAACGTTTATGATCACTATGTTTGATGTACAGTTCCCAGATGACGTGGCGTCATACCCTGGGTTGTTCTGAACAGAATGAGCCTGTGTTTGATGTACAGTTCCCAGATGACACGGCGTCATACCCTGGGTTGTTCTGAACAGAATGAGCCTGTGTTTGATGTACAGTTCCCAGATGACACGGCGTCATACCCTGGGTTGTTCTGAACAGAATGAGCCTGTGTTTGATGTACAGTTCCCAGATGACACGGCGTCATACCCTGGGTTGTTCTGAACAGAATGAGCCTGTGTTTGATGTACAGTTCCCAGATGACACGGCGTCATACCCTGGGTTGTTCTGAACAGAATGAGCCTATGTTAACTATTACAGTAGCAGTGTGTGGGTAAAATCACTGGGGAAGCCAAGCCCCCCCCCCCCAAAAAAAGAGCCATTTTACAACCTACAGTGGGGGGAAAAAAAAGTATTTAGTCAGCCACCAATTGTGCAAGTTCTCCCACTTAAAAAGATGAGAGAGGCCTGAATCCAGAAAATCACTTTGTAGGATTTTTAATGAATTTATTTGCAAATTATGGTGGAAAATAAGTATTTGGTCACCTACAAACAAGCAAGATTTCTGGCTCTCACAGACCTGTAACTTCTTCTTTAAGAGGCTCCTCTGTCCTCCACTCGTTACCTGTATTAATGGCACCTGTTTGAACTTGTTATCAGTGTAAAAGACACCTGGCCACAACCTCAAACAGTCACACTCCAAACTCCACTATGGCCAAGACCAAAGAGCTGTCAAAGGACACCAGAAACAAAATTGTAGACCTGCACCAGGCTGGGAAGACTGAATCTGCAATATGTAAGCAGCTTGGTTTGAAGAAATCAACTGTGGGAGCAATTATTAGGAAATGGAAGACATACAAGACCACTGATAATCTCCCTCGATCTGGGGCTCCATGCAAGATCTCACCCCGTGGGGTCAAAATGATCACAAGAACGGTGAGCAAAAATCCCAGAACCACATGGGGGGACCTAGTGAATGAACTTGTCGTGTTTGGAGGACAAAGAATGCTGAGTTGCATCCAAAGAACACCATACCTACTGTGAAGCATGGGGGTGTAAACATCATGCTTTGGGGCTGTTTTTCTGCAAAGGGACCAGGACGACAGATCCGTGTAAAGGAAAGAATGAATGGGGCCATGTATCGTGAGATTTTGAGTGAAAACCTCCTTCCATCAGCAAGGGCATTGAAGATGAAACGTGGCTGGGTCTTTCAGCATGACAATGATCCCAAACACACCGCCCGGGCAACGAAGGAGTGGCTTCGTAAGAAGCATTTCAAGGTCCTGGAGTGGCCTAGCCAGTCTCCAGATCTCAACCCCATAGAAAATCTTTGGAGGGAGTTGAAAGTTTGTGTTGCCCAGCGACAGCCCCAAAACATCACTGCTCTAGAGGAGATCTGCATGGAGGAATGGGCCAAAATACACTGCTCAAAAAAATAAAGGGAACACTTAAACAACAAAATGTAACTCCAAGTCAATCACACTTCTGTGAAATCAAACTGTCCACTTAGGAAGCAACACTGATTGACAATAAATGTCACATTCTGTTGTGCAAATGGAATAGACAACAGGTGGAAATTATAGGCAATTAGCAAGACCCCCAATAAAGGACTGGTTTTGCAAGTGGTGACCACAGACCACTTCTCAGTTCCTATGCTTCCTGGCTGATGTTTTGGTCACTTTTGAATGCTGCCGGTGCTTTCACTCTAGTGGTAGCATGAGACGGAGTCTACAACCCACACAAGTGGCTCAGGTAGTGCAGCTCATCCAGGATGGCACATCAATGCGAGCTGTGGCAAGAAGGTTTGCTGTGTCTGTCAGCGTAGTGTCCAGAGCATGGAGGCGCTACCAGGAGACAGGCCAGTACATCAGGAGACGTGGAGGAGGCCGTAGGAGGGCAACAACCCAGCAGCAGGACTGCTACCTCCGCCTTTGTGCAAGGAGGAGCAGGAGGAGCACTGCCAGAGCCCTGCAAAATGACCTCCAGCAGGCCACAAATGTGCATGTGTCTGCTCAAACGGTCAGAAACAGACTCCATGAGGGTGGTATGAGGGCCCGACGTCCACAGGTGGGGGTTGTGCTTACAGCCCAACACCGTGCAGGACATTTGGCATTTGCCAGAGAACAGCAAGATTGGCAAATTCGCCACTGGCGCCCTGTGCTCTTCACAGATGAAAGCAGGTTCACACTGAGCACGTGACAGACGTGACAGAGTCTGGAGACGCCGTGGAGAACGTTCTGCTGCTTGCAACATCCTCCAGCATGACCGGTTTGGCGGTGGGTCAGTCATGGTGTGGGGTGGCATTTCTTTGGGGAGCCGCACAGCCCTCCATGTGCTCGCCAGAGGTAGCCTGACTGCCATTAGGTACCGAGATGAGATCCTCAGACCCCTTGTGAGACCATATGCTGGTGCGGTTGGCCCTGGGTTCCTCCTAATGCAAGACAATGCTAGACCTCATGTGGCTGGAGTGTGTCAGCAGTTCCTGCAAGAGGAAGGCATTGATGCTATGGACTGGCCCGCCCGTTCCCCAGACCTGAATCCAATTGAGCACATCTGGGACATCATGTCTCGCTCCATCTACCAACGCCACTTTGCACCACAGACTGTCCAGGAGTTGGCGGATGCTTTAGTCCAGGTCTGGGAGGAGATCCCTCAGGAGACCATCCGCCACCTCATCAGGAGCATGCCCAGGTGTTGTAGGGAGATCATACAGGCACGTGGAGGCCACACACACTACTGAGCCTCATTTTAACTTGTTTTAAGGACATTACATCAAAGTTGGATAAGCCTGTAGTGTGGTTTTCCACTTTCATTTTGAGGGTGACTCCAAATCCAGACCTCCATGGGTTGATACATTTGATTTCCATTAATAATTTTTGTGTGATTTTGTTGTCAGCACATTCAACTATGTAAAGAGAAAAGTATTTAATAAGATTATTTAATTCATTCAGATCTAGGATGTGTTATTTTAGTGTTCCCTTTATTTTTTTGTGAAAACCTTGTGAAGACTTACAGAAAATGTTTGACCTGTGTCATTGCAAACAAAGGGTATATAACAAAGTATTGAGAAACTTTTGTTATTGACCAAATACTTATTTTCCACCATCATTTGCTAATAAATTCATAAAAAATCCTACAATGTGATTTTCTGGATTTTTCTTTCTCATTTTGTCTGTCATAGTTGACGTGTACCTATGATGAAAATTACAGGCCTCTCTCATCTTTTTAAGTGGGAGAACTTGCACAATTGGTGGCTGACTAAATACTTTTTTTCCCCACTGTATGTGTTGTGATAATTGCGTTGTTTGCTCTATAACCTGTTAGTTCATATGCCTTGCCACCGTGATATATAGGCCTAAGGCCTGGACAATAAGAAGACACAGTGGCAGAATAAATTGAACCACACTTTTGTTTCATCACGAAACCGGAGAGCAACATCTGTCCGGTAAAGTCCACAAAGCATATTGCATGTAACAACCAGCTACATGACCTACAGCGTGGTCAAGAAGTTAATGTTTCCAACATTTTTGACTACTAAACAACTGTTGATTTAGAACCACAGAGAGTTACCGCAAGTCGCAAAGAAAACAAGAGCTGCCTCCACTATTAAACATTTCAACATCACGTAGCGGTTCACACAGTCCCCTCTGAACAGTTGATGTTGAGATGTGTCTGTTACTTGAACTCTGTGAAGCATTTATTTGGGCTGCAATTACTGAGGCTGGTAACTCTAATGAACTTATCCTCTGCAGCAGGTAACTCTGGGTCTTCCATTCCTGTGGCGGTCCTCATGAGAGCCAGTTTCATCATAGCGCTTGATGGTTTTCGCGGCTGAAACTTTCAAAGTTCTTGAAATGTTCCGTATTGACTGACCTTCATGTCTTAAAGTAATGATGGACTGTCATTTCTCTTTGCTTATTTGAGCTGTTCTTGCCATTATATGGACTTGGTCTTTTACCAAATAGGTCTATCTTCTGTATACCTTGTCACAACACAACTGATTGGCTCAAACGCATTAAGAAGGAAAGAAATTCCACAAATTCACTTTTAAGAAGGCACACCTGTTAATTGAAATGCATTCCAGGTGATTACCTCATGAAGCTGGTTGAGAGAATGCCAAGAGTGTGCAAAGCTGTCATCAAGGCAAA
>NC_140006.1:40472985-40480485 GCF_964263955.1 Coregonus lavaretus
GAGGAAGACGGACATGATCGCTCATTAAAACATTCCAAACGGCTGAATAGTGTCAGTATCGATCAGTCTGTCCACACGTTATTAACCTTCCTCATTATCTAACACTAGATATAGATCAGTAACAACTGTAACAGCACCGAGCAGTATCACACACACGCATATACGAATGCGCACACACACACACAGAACAGCATTACACACACACACACACCGAGCAGTATCTCACACACACACATCCACTTATCCCACAGAGCTCATTGACTCCTACCACGGTCATAACTCAATACAGAGACACAAAGACAAACCGATACAGTCGTTCCCGCCGAGGCTAAACAACCTTGAACAAAGTGCAACCAGCCAGATCATTGACTTTGAATGGGGAAGCGTTCAATCAAAAGCTGTATCCCGGTATCTGGCTTTTTTTAATAAGGATATGGATCTGTTCAACTGCTATTTCAACAGGAGCTCTAGAGTAGGGTGAAGCTGCTTTTAAGTGCTGTTCTAAGGTCAGTTTGTGTTTTTACTCCTAATGGTTAAGGTTAGGATTAGGGAAGGGGAAATTGATCCCAGATCTGTGTGTCTATATGTTATTGTTTTTGTTTTCTTGATGAAACGGAGGAGAGGAGCGTCCAGCAACAACACAGTACACACTGCTGTTCTAACGCACGTGCCTTTGTTGTTGTAATATCGCAACTGAATGTTTCACCCACTATGGATTCCAGATTTAAGGTAAGAGAAGGGTAAGCTGATCCTAGATCTGTGCCTAAAGGTATATTATATCTGGAGCCTAGATAGTTGTCCATCTGGAAGGTTCTCCCATCTCCACAGAGGACTCCGGAGCTCTGACAGAGTGACCACCGGATTCTTGGTGACCTCCCTGACCAAGGCCCTTCTCCCCTGATTGCTCAGTTTGGCCGGGCAGCCAGCTCTAGGAAGAGTCTTGGTGGTTCCAAACTTCTTCCATTTAAGAACGATGGAGGCCAATGTGTTCTTGGGGACCTTCAATGCTGCAGACTAGTTTTTTATTTATTTTATTATTTTATTTATTTTTCCCCTTTTTCGTGGTATCCAATTGGTAGTTACAGTCTTGTCCCATCGCTGCAACTCCCATACAGACTCAGGAGAGGCGAAGGTCGAGAGCCGTGCGTCCTCCGAAACACAACCCAGCCGAGCCGCACTGCTTCTTAACCCGGAAGCCAGCCGCACCAATGTGTCGGAGGAAACACCGTACACTTGGCGACCGTGTCAGTGTGCACTGCGCCCGGCCCGCCACAGGACCGCTGGTGTGCGATGGGACAAGAACATCCCTGCCGGCCAAACCCTCCCCTACCCTGGACGACGCTGGGCCAATTGTGCGCCGCCCCATGGGTCTCCCGGTCCGGCTGCAACAGAGCCTGGACTCGAACCAGGATCTCTAGTGGCACAGCTAGCACTGCGATGTAGTGCCTTAGACCACTGCGCCACTCGGGAGGCCCGCTGCAGACATTTTTTGGTACCCTTCCCCAGATCTGTGCCTCGACACAATCCTGTCTCGGAGCTCTACGGACAATTCCTTCGACCTCATGGCTTGGTTTTTGCTCTGACATGCACTGTCAACGGTGGGACATTTTACATTTACATTTTAGTCATTTAGCAGACGCTCTTATCCAGAGCGACTTACAGTTAGTGCATACATTATTATTTTTTTCATACCCCCTGTGGGAATCGAACCCACAACCCTGGCGTTGCAAACGCCATGCTCTATCAACTGAGCTACATCCCTGCCGGCCATTCCCTCCCCTAACCTGGACGACGCTGGGCCAATTGCACGCCGCCCCATGGGTCTCCCGGTCGCGGCCGGCTACGACAGAGCCTGGATTCGAACCAGGATCTCTAATGGCACAGCTAGCACTGCGATGCAGTGCCTTAGACCACTGCGACCACTTCGACCACTGCGCCACTCGGGAGACCTTATATAGACAGGTAGACAGGTGTGTGCCTTTCCAAATCGTGTCCAATCAATTTAATTTACCACAGGTGGACTCCAATCAAGTTGTAGAAACATCTCAAGGATGATCAATGGAAACAGGAGCTCAATTTCGAGTCTCATAGCAAAGGGTCTGAATACTTATGTAAATAAGGTATTTCTGTTTTTATATTTTTTATACATTTGCAAAAATTTATATAAACCTGTTTTTGCTTTGTCATTATGGGATATGTGTGTAGACTGATTCGAAAAATAATAATTTCATCCATTTTAGAATAAGGCTGTAACGTAACAAAATGTGGAAAAAGTCAAGGGGTCTGAATACTTTCTGAATGCTCTGATTGATATGCAGGCGCAGACACGTACACACACACACTTGCATGTACTGTATGTTCACGCACGCACGCACACACACCAACACACACACACACAACGAAAAAATAGAACACAGAACAGTACTTCCTTTCTAGACCACAGAACAGTACTTCCTTTCTAACTCGCTTTAGTGACAGATTGCTTCATGCCCTCCAGGCTCTAAGGTGTGTCACAGCAGCTTAGCTCATTACAACAAATTATTTAGAATAGCGAGACGTCAGTTCCCTCTCCAAATATTTCCAGAATATGGTGTTTGTGTGTGTTCGGTGTGTGTGTGTCTGTCTGTGTGTGTCTGTCTGTGTGTGTCTGTCTGTGTGTGTCTGTGTGTGTGTGTGTCTGTCTGTGTGTGTCTGTCTATTTTTTTTATTTTTTTTCACCTTTATTTAACCAGGTAAGCCAGTTGAGAACAGGTTCTCATTTACAACTGCGACCTGGCCAAGATAAAGCAAAGTAGTGCAATAAAAAACAACACAGAGTTACATATGGGGTAAAAAACATAAAGTCAGAAATACAACAGAAAATATATATACAGTGTGTGCAAATGTAGCAAGTTATGGAGGTAAGGCAATAAATAGGCTATAGTGCAGAATAATTACAATAGTATTAACACTGGAATGCTAGGTGTGCAAGAGATTATGTGCAAATAGAGATACTGGGGTGCAAAAGAGCAAAATAAATAACAATATAGGGATGAGGTAGTTGGGTGGGCTAATTTCAGATGGGCTGTGTACAGGTGCAGTGATCGGTAAGGTGCTCTGACAACTGATGCTTAAAGTTATTGAGGGAGATAAGAGTCTCCAGCTTCAGAGATTTTTGCAATTCGTTCCAGTCATTGGCAGCAGAGAACTGGAAGGAATGGCGGCCAAAGGAGGTGTTGGCTTTGGGAATGACCAGTGAGATATACCTGCTGGAGCGCAGACTACGGGTGGGTGCTGCTATGGTGACCAATGAGCTAAGATAAGGCGGGGATTTGCCTAGCAGTGATTTATAGATGGCCTGGAGCCAGTGGGTTTGACGACGAACATGTAGTGAGGACCAGCCAACAAGAGCGTACAGGTCACAGTGGTGGGTAGTGTATGGGGCTTTGGAGACAAAACGGATGGCACTGTGATAGACTACATCCAATTTGCTGAGTAGAGTGTTGGAGGCTATTTTGTAAATGACATCGCCGAAGTCAAGGATCGGTAGGATAGTCAGTTTTACGAGGGCATGTTTGGCAGCATGAGTGAAGGAGGCTTTGTTGCGAAATAGGAAGCCGATTCTAGATTTAACTTTGGATTGGAGATTCTTTATGTGAGTCTGGAAGTTGAGTTTACAGTCTAACCAGACACCTAGGTATTTGTAGTTGTCCACATACTCTAGGTCAGACCCGTCGAGAGTGGTGATTCTAGTCGGGTGGGCGGGTGCCAGCAGCGTTCGATTGAAAAGCATGCATTTAGTTTTACTAGTGTTTAAGAGCAGTTGGAGGCTACTGAAGGATTGTTGTATGGCATTGAAGCTCGTTTGGAGGTTTGTTAACACAGTGTCCAATACCACTCCAGGACCTATGTCTGTGTGTGTCTGTCTGTGTGTGTCTGTCTGTCTATGTCTGTCTGTGTGTCTGTGTGTGTGTGTGCACGTTCATGCAAGCATGTACAGTGAGGGTATTTGATCCCCTGCTGATTTTGTATGTTTGCCCAGTGACAAAGACATGATCAGTCTATAATTTTAATGGTAGGTTTATTTGAACAGTGAGAGACAGAATAACAACAACAAAATCCAGAAAAACGCATGTCAAAAATGTTATAAATTGATTAGCATTTTAATGAGGGAAATAAGTATTTGACCCCTCTGCAAAACATGACTTAGTACTTGGTGGCAAAACCCTTGTTGGCAATCACAGAGGTCAGACGTTTCTTGTAGTTGGCCACCAGGTTTGCACACATCTCAGGAGGGATTTTGTCCCACTCCTCTTTGCAGATCTTCTCCAAGTCATTAAGGTTTCGAGGCTGACGTTTGGCAACTCGAACCTTCAGCTCCCTCCACAGATTTTCTATGGGATTAAGGTCTGGAGACTGGCTAGGCCACTCCAGGACCTTAATGTGCTTCTTCTTGAGCCACTCCTTTGTTGCCTTGGCCATGTGTTTTGGGTCATTGTCATGCTGGAATACCCATCCACAACCCATTTTCAATGCCCTGGCTGAGAGAAGGAGGTTCTCACCCAAGATTTGACGGTACATGGCCCCATCCATCGTCCCTTTGATGCGGTGAAGTTGTCCTGTCCCCTTAGCAGAAAAACACCCTCAAAGCATAATGTTTCCACCTCCATGTTTGACGGTGGGGATGGTGTTCTTAGGGGTCATTGGCAGCATTCCTCCTCCTCCAAACACGGCGAGTTGAGTTGATGCCAAAGAGCTCCATTTTGGTCTCATCTGACCACAACACTTTCACCCAGTTCTCCTCTGAATCATTCAGATGTTCATTGTCAGATGTTCATTGGCAAACTTCAGACGGCCCTGTATATGTGCTTTCTTGAGCAGGGGGACCTTGCGGGCACTGCAGGATTTCAGTCCTTCATGGCGTAGTGTGTTACCAATTGTTTTCTTGGTGACTATGGTCCCAGCTGCCTTGAGATCATTGACAAGATCCTCCTGTGTAGTTCTGGGCTGATTCCTCACTGTTCTCATGATCATTGCAACTCCACGAGGTGAGATCTTGCATGGAGCCCCAGGCCGAGGGAGATTGACAGTTCTTTTGTGTTTCTTCCATTTGCGAATAATCGCACCAACTGTTGTCACCTTCTCACCAAGCTGCTTGGCGATGGTCTTGTAGCCCATTCCAGCCTTGTGTAGGTCTACAATCTTGTCCCTGACATCCTTGGAGAGCTCTTTGGTCTTGGCCATGGTGGAGAGTTTGGAATCTGATTGATTGATTGCTTCTGTGGACAGGTGTCTTTTATACAGGTAACAAATTGAGATTAGGAGCACTCCCTTTAAGAGTGTGCTCCTAATCTCAGCTCGTTACCTGTATAAAAGACACCTGGTAGTCAGAAATCTTTCTGATTGAGAGGGGGTCAAATACTTATTTAACACATTAAAATGCAAATCAATTTATAACATTTTTGACATGCGTTTTTCTGGATTTTGTTGTTGTTATTCTGTCTCTCACTGTTCAAATAAACCTACCATTAAAATGATAGACTGATCATGTCTTTGTCAGTGGGCAAATGTACAAAATCAGCAGGGGATCAAATACTTTTTTCCCTCCCTGTATCTGTATATGTGTGTGTGTACGTGTTGAGGAGAGAATCAGAAGTCATACTGACACCAGTTATGTGTTTCAGATGAAGTCTGCACTGTATGTACCAACCAAGACCAATAACCACGAGATCATTCAGACAGTCTTGGAGGAGGAACATGGAAGTGCTCCTTTGTTATCACTCCCACCACTTACTCACCCACCCACCCACCCACCCCCTTCCCTCCCTCCCTCCCTCCCTCCCTCCCTCCCTCCCTCCCTCCCTCCCTCCCTCCCTCCCTCCCTCCCTCCCTCCCTCTAACCAACCACCCACCTACTCCCTCACTCCCTCCCTCCCTCCCTCCCTCCCTCCCTCCCTCCTCTAACCAACCACCCACCTACTCCCTCCCTCCCTCCCTCCCCCCCTCCCTCTAACCAACCACCCACCTCCTCCCTCCCTCCCTCCCTCCCTCCCTCCCTCCCTCCCTCCCTCCCTCCCTCCCTCCCTCCCTCCCTCCCTCCCTCCCTCCCTCCCTCCCTCTAACCACCCACCCACCTACTCCCTCCCTCCCTCCCTCCCTCCCTCCCTCCCTCCCTCCCTCCCTCCCTCCCTCCCTCTAACCACCCACCCACCTACTCCCTCCCTCCCTCCCTCCCTCCCTCCCTCCCTCCCTCCCTCCCTCCCTCCCTCTAACCAACCACCCACCTACTCCCTCCCTCCCTCCCTCCCTCTAACCAACCACCCACCTACTCCCTCCCTCATACCCTCCCCTCTTTCTCTCCTCCTTCCTCCTTTCCTTCCTCACCTTGTGTTTTACAGGTCTTGGTGACAGGGTCCATCTCATAGCCTTCGTAACATTCACACTTGAAGTCTCCCTTGTAGTTGATGCAGATCTGGCTGCAGGCATTGGGGCTCTCACACTCATCAATGTCTGAGAAGGAATGGAGGTCGGGGGGGGGGGGGGGGGGGGGTGTTATCAATCAACTGGACTAAAAGCGGAGTGGGAGGGTTGGGGGGTGTGTATGTGTATGTGGGGGGTGGGGTGCGGTCATTTAGCAGATGTTCTTAACCTAAATGTAATGAACCATTGGCGTATGTAACTGTACACCCGTGTGTGTGTGTGTGCGTGTGTGCGTGCGTAGTCATACATTAAATGTGGGGTTAAAGAGATTTGTCACCTTGGACCAACCAGGTTTCTCTTGGTAAAATAAAGGTAAAATAAAACATGTGGCTTAAAAGCTGCAATTTAATAAGCTGTTTTTCAAAGAGAAGAACATATGAAAGTCTCTGTGAGTTCAAGTCTTCACATTTGTCCCCACAGATCTTTACTTTGAAGAGAAATGATAGAACATGAAAAATGTATGCACTCACTAACTGTAAATCGCTCTGGATAAGAGTGTCTGCTAAATGACTAAAATGTACATAAAAGAGACAGAACCTCGAGAAGGAAGGTCAGTGTGTAGATACGTGTGTGTGTTTGTATACTTTACTATTTACTGTATGTGTGTGTGTGTGTGTGTGTGTGTGTGTGTGTGTGTGTTTGTGTGTGTGTGTGTGTCCGAGTGTCAGAGCGGTCCTTGCAGTCGTTGACGTTGTCACACACCTTGGCACTGTACTGTGTGTGTGTCTACACTGTACTGTGTGTGTGTGTCTACACTGTAATGTGTGTGTGTGTGTGTGTGTGTGTGTGTCTACACTGTACTGTGTGTGTGTGTGTCTACACTGTACTGTGTGTGTGTGTGTGTGTGTGTGTGTGTGTGTGTGTGTGTGTGTGTGTATGTGTGTGTGTGTGTCTACACTGTACTGTGTGTGTGTGTGTGTGTGTGTGTGTGTCTACACTGTACTGTGTGTGTGTGTCTAGCCCGTGTGAATTCTCAATATTCACCTCCACACGTCCTCTTGTCCAGTAGCTTGTACCCGGTGGGACACTGGCACTCGTAGC